>NW_026974154.1:300000-565000 GCF_037042905.1 Lytechinus pictus
CTTATCATTTGATGCGAATATGTAGATGTGGATCCTCTTTATATTGCACAACGTTGCGAATCATCATATGAATTCATATTTATATTGAAATCTAAGACTGTACTATCCTCTGTTATTAGAATAAAATCAATTTCAGTATCTAATTATTATGACATCATAGCAATCGTACCATAGGCTACGAATTGAAGGGAAATTGGCGTTTACTCCATAGAAGTATTAGTACTATCAAATTGAATCCAAAATAGAAAGATTATATTCATACATATTTTCAGAAATAAGCAACATGCGATTAGATCTGAAATCATTTGTAATCCAGTTGTAAAATGTATGGTGTTCCTTAGGGGTTCATAATAATGTGTGTCTGGATAGTTGATCATCACCTACCTTACAAACTATGATATGGAAATATATCGTCCCCAATCAATACATTGAAGACAAAAACAAAATTAATATCTTTTTTTTCTGCTAAGACTGAAACGAGAATGGAGATGGGGAAAAATGATAATTATGGATTACTTTTTTCCCCATTTGCAAAAATTGTTTTCTCACAAGGTGACAGACTATTGTCTGATCATATTTATGTTAAAAAAAAGTTGAAATTTGGCAAATTTGCGACATATAGCATTCCCATGACAACAACAATGAAATCATTATGAAGTCACATTTATGAATCATTGTCATGTCATGAGGTTCCACAATTTTAAGATGAATTCTGAGACTTGAATTATGAAATACATTTATTGTTATTAAAGTAATGATAAATTTATAAACTATATAGATTTTCTGAGCATTACTTTCATTACCCAATGCTGTTTGACTCATATTATAGCATCCATATTTGCCTGGACCAGGGGTCTTTCGCATCGTGCTAAGCTGGACAGTAATGAAGCCCTTGCTAAGTTCTCTGCTGCTTTAGAAGAAGCATGCATCGAGACTATAGAGGGCGGTATAATGACCAAAGATCTCGCAATCTGCATCAAAGGAATGGCAAAGTAAGTAATGTTTTATTTTGAGTATAGTGAGTTTGCTTAATTGGTCTATGCTAACTTTCATAGAATTTTTGCTTGGTTTAACTATGGAGAGCCAATTGGGGCACGAATTCCTTACAATACACATTGACTTGACACCCCAACTTTTCATAATTGTCCGGGAATGATAACTGAAGTATTTTTCTTCATTATGAAAGCAAAAGGAAACATAATAGGAAACATACTTTTTGCTTTGTCTCATTCCACATGGTCTAATACTAGTTTGTCTTCATCCAATTTGTATTACACTGTTTAGTCTAATTGCCATTTAGCCCTTTGTATAATTTCCAGTTCGGCAAAATCCATCTTGTCCAATATGCACTTGTTGTTTATGATTTGATAAACTGTTTATGAAACAAGTTTTTCATTTGACATCATCCAAAATGATAAATAGATAAAGTGGGAATTAGACTCTTTGGCCTGTAGTCTAAAGTCGGGTTTGAATTAAACTCTGACTATGTCAACACGTTTGAATTCATTGATAAAGTAACTGAAGCCATCTCTTCTATGTGATTTTATCTTTTGTTTTTCTCTCTTTCATCTATTCTTACAGTGTTGTCCGTTCTGACTATGTCAACACGTTTGAATTCATTGATAAAGTTGCTGAAGCTGTCGCTGCAAAGTGTAAGTGACTGGAAAGTAGCAAACTGTGAATCCTTAACTCCATAAATTAAATAAATTAAAGTCTTATTCTATGTCTTAATCGTATAAAGTCAAATGTAGTTTTTTTTTTTCAGGCGGGAAATTCAGTAACAAATTTATGTCGGATCTTTTGTTTCAGCTGCTTGAAAGTTTATTTAACATGAAAATCATTTCATGAATGTAGTATTGATCAGTGAATATTGTCTGCATAGTGACACAAGGAAATCAATTCATAGCCCTGTCTTACACATAGTGTTTTGATTGGTCCAATCAATCACAATTATGGAAAGCCAACAAATACAGAATGCATATGACTATTGAAAGTGTTTTCTAAATACAGTGTCAGCATCATTGTTGATAAGTCAATGTACATGTCTGTTTCCAGAGGGATGTTGTTTACATTTAATTTTAAAATTGATTTCCATAGTTGAGACTGACTGGATCAGTTACAATCCTGTGTGAAACAAGCAATGATGAGATCAATTTAAGTTATAATAAAAGAAAATGGATTTAGGATATTACGTTCTAATGGCTTCACAGAGCAGTTATATAAAAATGAGTTATTAAAATGTCGATTGACATAAAACGTCTTCCACCAAATCCAGAGGGGTCTTTTCATAAAGCTGTTTGAAAGTTATAAATGATTTTACTGATCACCCCTTCTTGAAGTAAATGATATACCCCAAATTTGTATTGGTATTGCTTTTATAGCTCCATTTAAATGATCCAATCACCATGGCCCAGTCTTGAGTTATGAGAGTAGCTCCTTAGACAAGGTTACCAGTCACTTATAAAGTCATTTGTAACTAAGGATTAGTTTTATGAAACACCCACCTGGGGACGTTTCATAAAGCTGTCTGTAAGTTAAGAGCGAATTTAAGAATGGCTGGAGATCCTTTCTTACACACCAATAAATCACCAGTCAGTGAACATTTAATGGTGAATATGATTTACCACAAAAAAGGATAACCAGTCGTTTTTATAGTCACACATACCTAAAGAATAGCTTTATGAAACATCCACCTTTAGGCTTAAATAGAATGAAAAGCCTTAAAGCATATACAAAAAAAATCCACCTTGTGCTGTATTTTGATAATGAAAGACACAGTATTTACTTGTATATGATATTCGAACATCAATATTTGGTATGAATGTTATGAGCAGTTTAAATGTCATTTTATGATAAATCAACATTTGTTTGTTTGATAGGGGGTTGAATGAAAGGAAGATTAAGTTAGTGATAGCAGTGTTCATACATTTGTTTGATAGGGGGTTGAATGAAAGGAAGATTAAGTTAGTGATAGCAGTGTTCATACATTTGTTTGATAGGGGGTTGAATGAAAGGAAGATTAAGTTAGTGATAGCAGTGTTCATACATTTGTTTGATAGCGGGTTGAATGAAAGGAAGATTAAGTTAGTGATTGCAGTGTTCATACATTTGTTTGATAGGGGGTTGAATGAAAGGAAGATTAAGTTAGTGATAGCAGTGTTCATACATTTGTTTGATAGCGGGTTGAATGAAAGGAAGATTAAGTTAGTGATAGCAGTGTTCATACATTTGTTTGATAGCGGGTTGAATGAAAGGAAGATTAAGTTAGTGATAGCAGTGTTCATACATTTGTTTGATAGCGGGTTGAATGAAAGGAAGATTAAGTTAGTGATAGCAGTGTTCATACATTTGTTTGATAGCGGGTTGAATGAAAGGAAGATTAAGTTAGTGATAGCAGTGTTCATACATTTGTTTGATAGCGGGTTGAATGAAAGGAAGATTAAGTTAGTGATAGCAGTGTTCATACATTTGTTTGATAGGGGGCTGAATGAAAGGAAGATTAAGTTAGTGATAGCAGTGTTCATACATTTGTTTGATAGCGGGTTGAATGAAAGGAAGATTAAGTTAGTGATAGCAGTGTTCATACATTTGTTTGATAGGGGGTTGAATGAAAGGAAGATTAAGTTAGTGATAGCAGTGTTCATACATTTGTTTGATAGCGGGTTGAATGAAAGGAAGATTAAGTTAGTGATAGCAGTGTTCATACATTTGTTTGATAGGGGGTTGAATGAAAGGAAGATTAAGTTAGTGATAGCAGTGTTCATACATTTGTTTGATAGCGGGTTGAATGAAAGGAAGATTAAGTTAGTGATAGCAGTGTTCATACATTTGTTTGATAGGGGGTTGAATGAAAGGAAGATTAAGTTAGTGATAGCAGTGTTCATACATTTGTTTGATAGGGGGTTGAATGAAAGGAAGATTAAGTTAGTGATAGCAGTGTTCATACATTTGTTTGATAGCGGGTTGAATGAAAGGAAGATTAAGTTAGTGATAGCAGTGTTCATACAATGGCTTTGATTGATTATGATTTACAGATTTTATTAAAACTCTTAGGGTTCTATGTTCATTGTTTTTGTTCGGTTTTAATATTTTTGATTAATTTAACTTAGTTTTTACTGTGTGTGATTCCGATAGGTTTTGACTTGTTATTCTAATTTTGTTGCTTTGCTTAATATTTTTGTTTCTTTCTAATAGGTGATCAATTGTATGTTTTGTGTAACCTTGATATAAGACTTGCATCAATAACCAGTGTAGTTGTATATACATAGACACATTCCAGTCATGGCCTTTAAAAAAAAAACACGATATGAATGATTCCCAAGATTTTAATAGATGTATAAATTTAAAATTATCTGAGTTTTGTCTTAAACCTCGCAATATTGAATTGAAGATAGAATTTGATATGAGATGACTATTTTGTATGTATGATTCTGATGCGATGACCTTGGTTCGTTGACTGGAAAGAAAATTTGGACTAAGAAAAATTTAGAGAAATATTGAAGGTTTGTAAAAAAAATCTATTTAAAAATGAGAGATTTGTGAATTGCCAAAGTTTCCATCTCTTATGCAAGCAGCTTTCCATTTATATTTGTGTAGCAAACGTGCAGCTTACAGGCAGGGGCAAAGCTGTGAAATTTCGTGCAAATAATTTATCATCAATTCACCATGCAATTATAGTTGTCATCATTCTTAAAAGCAACGCTGTAGAAATACATATTGAGAACATTGTTTAGAGCTGTGTATTTTTTCTACCCAATTTCTATTAAATTATTGATTGCACTTGAATATCAATTGTGATTATTTTATGGGGAAGAGAAAGAGAGAGGGAGGGAGAGAAAGAGAGAGGTAGGGGGAGAAAGAGAGAGTGGATGAGTCGTGATGTACTGGTTCTGACTCTTGCCTTGTAAACAGAGGGTTGTGTGTTCGAATCCCACCACGGTCTGGCGTCCTTTGACAAGGCGTTAATCCACAATTTGCCACTCTCGACCCAGGTGCTAAAAGGGTACCCGGTATGATGTGAAAGTCATTGTAGCTTGTCCAGTACTGTGTGCGCCTCACCGGCGACTGACTAGAATACTGCCCAGGGAGTGGAGGATGTGCACACATTGTGTGCGGGAATGACTGATTGATCCGATGACCGGGATTGATGTGGGTGACAGACTGAGAGAGGGGGGGGGGGGGACGTTCTTGCTCTCTTTATCCCTCATTATCTCCTGAGCTCTGTCATTTATGTTGATGGCTTATTTTTCGGCTATTCCCCCGTCCACATCATGTATTGCCTTTCATTGAATCATGTTAAGTCATGACGAAAAAACACTGTCAAGTTTTGTGATCAGCAAAAATGGTAAATAAAGGTTCGCACGATGTCTTGTGACGTGTTCTGAGGCAACAACAGAATGTCTAAAGTCCAATAATTTGGAAAAAACAAATACGAGTTGTGACATGCAGGCCTACGTGATGTTATAAGTGATAAACTTGCATTTCAGTTTCTTATTCGCTCAGTATCAGAGAATTATGTATATAAATGTGAGAAATTATACATGTACAACAACTTTTTTATTTAATCATTTTGTGAAAGACATCGATGAAGAGAACAATATATAAACCATGTTGTTCTCAAACGTTTTGAACATGCAATCACTCCTGGCTCTGCCCTTCTACATTTTAGTTTTAAGAGACGATGCAAAGAAATACATTTTGCTTATACCTCGGTCACATTTGCCATACGGCCTTGTAAACAGAGGGTTGTGTGTTCGAATCCCACCACGGTCTGGCGTCCTTTGGCAAGGCGTTAATCCACACTTTGCCACTCTCGACCCAGGTGCTAAAAGAGTACCAGGTAGGATGTGAAAGTCATTGTAGCTTGTCCAGTACTGTGTGCACCTCACCGGCGACTGACTAGAATACTCCCCAGGGAGTGGAGGATGTGCACACATTGTGTGCGGGAATGACTGATTGATCCGATGACCGGGGTAATAATATATCTGTTAAGTGCTTAGACACGGCGTTCAGATGTATTATTATTATTATTATAGATAGAGATAAAAGCAGAAGGGTTGACAGCAGGTGGTAAAGATAGTAAGATGGAGGGAGATAAAGGAGAAATGGACAGAGAGAGCAGGAGGGAGAAATCTTGGTGGAGGGGGGGGTGAAGAGACATACATTAAATAGGCGTGACGTAGGAGGGTGGGGGGTAAAAAGAAAATGGGGAGAACAGACCGAACAAGAGGGGGGCGGGGAAATGTGGATAAAGGATAATGATCAGATCAGAAGGAAATGGAGAAAGGAGATAAAGAGAGGGAGAGGACGGTTTAAGATGAGGGAGAAAAATGCCGGATATAATAGAAGAGAACGTACGTGGGAGTGATTTGGGTGACAGACTGAAAGAGAAGGAGAGAGAGAGGGGGGGGGGACGTCCTTGCTCTCTTTATCCCTCACCTCATGAGCTCTGTCATTTATGTTGATGGCTTATTTTTCGGCTATTCCCCGTCCACATCATGTATTGCCTTTCATTGAATCATGTTAAGTCATGACGAAGAAACACTGTCTTGTGATCAGCAAAAATGGTAAATAAAGGTTCGCACGATGTCTTGTGACGTGTTCTGAGGCAACAACAGAATGTCTAAAGTCCAATAATTTAGAAAAACAAATACGAGTTGTGACATGCAGGCCTACGTGATGTTATAAGTGATAAACTTGCATTTCAGTTTCTTATTCGCTCAGTATCAGAGAATTATGAATATAAATGTGAGAAATTATACATGTACAACAGCTTTGTTTATTGCAACTTTTTTATTTAATTATTTTGTGAAAGACATCGATGAAGAGAACAATATATATATAAACCATGTTGTTCTCTAACGTTTTGAACATGCAATCACTCCTGGCTCTGCCCTTCTACATTTTAGTTTTAAGAGACGATGCAAAGAAATACATTTTGCTTATACCTAAGTGGCGGATCAAGGGGGGGGGCACAGGGGGCGGCCCCCCCCCCCTAAAAAATGAAGAAAAAAAGTAAAAGAAAGAAAAGGCGCCGCTTGAAAAAATAAAAATAAAGGAAAGAAAAGAAAAGAAAAGACGCTGCTTAAAAAATTATACACTGATATAATATTAGCAACAGTAAAGGAAAGACAATCCCCCAGCAAAGCACAATCATATCATCTTCCTTATCTTTTCTTTTAACTACCCTTTTCCCAACAACTTCGCCGGTTGAAAATAATCAGCAGTGCGCTGCCTACATATAACTGGCCCCAATCAAGAATAATCAGCGCCACCTAGATCTAAATCGGCACCGGACAAGAATAATCGGCGCCATCTGGTTATAAATCGGCGCCGGTAAAGAAAAATCGACGCTGCCTGAGTTCTTAACCGGCGCCGATCAAGGATAATCAGCGCCACCTAAATCTAAATCGGGGCCGGACAAGAATAATCAGCGCCATCTGGTTATAAATCGGCGCTGCCTGAGTCTTAACCGGCGCCGATCAAGAATAATCAGCTCCACCTAAATCTAAATCGGCGCCGGACAAGAATAATCAACATCACCTGGTTATAAATCGGCGCCAGTAAAAAATAAACGGCGCCTCCTGGTTCTAAATCGGCGCCGGTCGATTATGAATTGCCGCTGCCTGAATCTTACGTGACGCCGGTCAAGAATAATCAGCGTCCCCTGGTTCCAATAAATAGGCGCCGGTAGAATAATGAAGAAGGGCCTATTGCCAACCAAATCTAGATCGGCGCCGGTCAAGAATGATCAGCGGCACCTGGTTATACATTTTATTGTTGAATTGTCATAACGAATAACAAAGCTTATCGCATGCCCTTACAGAGTGGACTGGGGCGAGGCAGTTGCCCACAGATGTCATGAAATCTTTAATTTGTTATTTAAGAAATTCCAGAATCATACAAAAGTGTAGAGCAAATCCTTTAATTTTGATCTTATTTTCCAATGCTTTAATAAAAAAAAAGGTCAGTCACTTTTCTTCTTTATACACATTCCACATTGTGCCACCTCTATTGCCTTTAGTGTAAGACATGCAGCTACTATCATGACTATAGTGTTTTATGAAGATGATTCGATATTTTAGTCCAAAACTTTGCTAAAACCCGTTGCTAATACCGGGAGTGTATAATTACGCAACCAGACGTATATTCGTTAGACCTTAAACCACTAAATATCATTTTCAATGTATAAATACAGTTTGTCAATACCTTTGTTTTAACGTTTAAACGTTTACGCCACAAAATTGGATTTATTTTCATCTGCAATTAAGTTAAATATTATTCATCTGATCACTCAGGAAGAAGTTAAAAAATAGATAACGATACCTGTAAAACTGGAGAACTATTTCCAAAGCTCTGTCTTGAAGAATCTCTTTCTGAATTCAGCATTATATCCAGTTTCATCAAAGTAATTAGATAAAAATTACTCATCATTACAAATTGCATTATATTTAGTGAAAAGCATCACAATATATAAATACCAAATCTGTATATAGGCTGTAATTGAAACAATGGCTTTAGCTGTGAGACAAATGACATTATCAAAGGTATTCCAATCCAAAATGAAGAAGTGAAAATTTCATTTATGGCGGATGATTCAACTTGTTTTTTTTTATGGTTCCTTGTAATCTTTTAATATTTTATTTCAAGTGCTTGATAAATTTGCTAGTAGTTCAGGGTGTAGGCTTAACTTATCTAAGTCAGAAGCTATCTGGATAGGAAGGAAAAAAGGTTGTCAAGATTTCCCATTTGCTGAAAAAGGTCTAACATGGAGAGATAATTCTTTCAAAACATTGGGTATTCAATTCTCGTTGAATTTTAATTCACTGTATAGTCTTAACTATGTTCCTAAACTGAGGCAGATAGAGAATATATTGAATTGTTGGCGCTCAAGAAATTTGTCTTTTGTTGGAAAAATCTGTGTTATTAAAACTTTATTAATGCCTCAGTTGCTGTATTTACTATCTGTTTTGTGTATTAAAATTCCAAGCAAATTTTTTAAAGATCTAAATACTTTATTTTACAGATTTATTTGGAATGGAGGCAAGGACAGAGTAAAGAGGAAATATTTTTGTAATGACTTTTCTGCCTGTGGGCTCAAGATGGTTGATCCCTATACATGTTCATTGGCTCAGAAAATGATTTGGGTAAAATTTTTGTTGAATGATAATTACAATAGTGGATGGAAATTAATTGAAGTTTCCTTTTTAGACAAATTTAATGCAATGAGGGACATTTTGTGGAAGGCCCATGCACCTGAACAAATTTTGAATAATTTAAATTGTTCCCTACTTGCAGACTCAATCCGGACCTGGTACTTGTTTAGAGATAAAGCTTCCAGAAAAGAGTTTGGTTATGATTATTTGTATTTGGGTTATTCACATTGTATTTGGTTTAATAGAAATGTCAGATCCAAATCTAAACAATTTTTCTTTTATGAAAATTGGTTTAATAAGGGCATAGTTTTTATAAGTGATCTCTTTAATCCACCCCATCCAGGTTACAAGTTATTTGAAGAGTTAGTTCTCGACTTTGAAATTTCAGCAAAAGATAGAAGAAAATATTATTTTCTATTACAAAATATTCCTGGTCCATGGTTAGATTGGCATAATAATCCAGATTTAGATATCCATTCCGAAGTTGTAGATAAATTATTAGAGAAAAGGAAAGTTGGCAGTTATGCATACTCGATATTTTTCGATCAATGTCTCCCAGATAATTGTATTTCCTTTTGGGAAGAGTCGTGCCCTTCTAACGACAAAGTAGACTGGGAGAAAATACATATGCTGAATTTTAAGAGTACTATTGATAGCCGCCTCAGATCATTTTATTTCAAGGTGTTTCATAAGACAATTGCCCTTAATGCATTTTTATTTAAAATCAAGAGAAAAGATTCCCCAAACTGTTCATTCTGTAAAAGAGACCCTGAAACAATTGTACATATATTTTGTGATTGTCCGGTGGTTAACATTGTATGGGATGATTTTTTATCTATAATAAACCAAAAACAACATTCGAATATTATCCTTTCCCCCTTTGTAAAGATTTTTGGTATTCAAGGTGATAATTTTCTAACATTCATTTTCCTTGCTTTCAAATACTATGATCACTTTTGTAAATTTAATAAAAAAAACCCCAATATTGTGGAATTCAAAGCTCGTATCAAAGGTACTAAGGATATTGAATATGTTTTGGCGAAGAAAAATGGTAAATTACCTGTACATTTTAAAAAGTGGAGATTTGATATCTAATTTGTTTTATGTATCTGTCTTGACAAGTATATACCTACATGTACGTAAGTGCTGCTCTGTTTAATCATGTAAATAGCTTGTTGATTTGTTTGATTTGTACTGTGATTTATTTTTTGATCAATAAAGATTGAAAGAAAAAAAAAATCTGTATATAGGCCTATACAGCATGTACATGAAAATTGAATGATAATATATAAACCTGGATTGGTGATGTATTCCAAATGATTCATGATGTAGTATCATTGTATATACAGAAGCGTCGATCCTGGGGGGGGGGGGGGGGGGGCAGGGGGGGGCGATCGCCCCACCAATGAAAATATTGGGGGGGCAAACATATTGTTGTGCCCCCCCCCCCCCCCCCATGATTCCGCATGTGCAAAAATAAAATAAGATGGTAATGTTACACAGAAATCAGCAAGCGAAATTGAGCTACACGACTCGCTTTTTATTTAAAATCATGCTCAAATTGTCCGCTTTTCAGATTGGAATATACAAAATTTCAGCTCGCGCTTTGCGCTTGCATCATTTCTGTAGCAAAACCCCATACTTTTCATGATTAAATAGGTAAATAGAATGTTCCGTTTTCAGTTCTAAACCTCAAAAGAACTCCCGCTTCGATTTGCAATAATCTTTTGTTGGATATAATCCTGTTCTTTATTAAAAACTTCAATTAAACTTTTTTTTCAGATCGAAATATCAAAATTTTAACCTCACGCTTCGCGCTCGCATCTATTGTTTTTTTAGATACCCATCTTAATCATTGGTACCAAAAATGCTTAGAATATCAAGCCTTCTGGTCAGAATATAAAGAAATTTCAGCTCGCCCTCGGCACTCGCATTATCTGTGTAGTGAGATATGTATCCTCCTCATGAGTTACTACAAACAGTCCTAAACAGGCACCTTTTTCCTGTTTTCAGGTCAGTATACTAACAAATTTCAGCTCGCGCTCGCATTAATTTGTTGGTGAGATATGTGTCTCTATCTCATGCGTCATATAAATAAATAAATATTATATACAGTTCGTCCCACAAAAAACGAAACCGATATTTATCGATGATTTATCATAACTTAATCGCAAATATAATTGACAAATGACCTACCCTTTTAAAGCTTAGAATCTCCTCTTTCATATGAAATTACTTAGATTATTTCTCATTCACGCATGAGTGAGCAAAAACAATTTGAAAAGGGGATACCAAAAAGTCACTTGGCGGGCCGTATCTGGGTTTTAAAAAGAAAACCACATTTTTAAAAAGTTCAATATCTGCTTTTTAATTTGATACCTCAATTACAGAAAATGGTTAAGAAATAACAAAGTTCTGGTTATTTTAAATAAGCCTTGAATTTCAATAATTTCATAAAATGAAGAGGTTTTACAGGCTAGCGTTCAAACTCACTCGACACTCCGTTTTGTTGACGATCAGCCATGCATTAAGTCTTTTGTTACCCGAGCGATAGCTTCTGTGGGAAACCGGTGAAAACATGTTTATTTAATGAAATTATGGAAATACAAGCATTGTTTCGAGGGATCATAACTTTTTTACTACTTGACCATTTTCTGTCATTTAGGTATCAAAGAAAAGAGAAGATATTGAACTTTTTAGTCATGTGATTTTCTTTTTGAAATTCATATACCCCCCGCCAAATGATTTTTTGTCCAAGAGCAAGTGTCGCAGGTCAGCAGACGATGGTGCATGTTGCCGCCGGGCCTATCCCGAAGGATTACTTTGGATTTGCGCTCTTCGTTACAATCCTCTGCTGCCTACCATTTGGTGTTGTTGGCCTCGTCAAATCAAGCGAGGTAATTAAGTTATGTCTGACCAACAAACGTAGAGGGCAGCAGCAACATCAGTTGAAGCTTGGCGGAAAACGTATATATAAATTATATATATATATATAATTCTTTTTATACCCCGAAAAAAGAATACTGTCAAAATGACTTGGCCATCCAGGGGTATCATTTATAAAATCCTTTATTCTGATTGGCTGCTGTGTCATACCAGTTATCATTGGATGACAAACTTACGATAATAGTAATTTTTGTACAACGGAGCTCTAACTATGCTCATCAGGTTCTTGAGTATTTAAATTATTCCTTAACCGGGAATATTTTAAAAATATGATCACGTGGTACTGGATTGATTATGCTATTATTCAACACGATTTTTGTAAAATATGAATGTCCAATATTTATGATAATTTGTTTAAACTTGAATGATTATTTCTTAATTTGTCAAATATGGATATTTAATACTCATAGGTATGTTTGTAAAGCAAAAAAAAAAAAAAAAAAAAAAAGATATTTGTGCTATTTAAAAAAAATCATAATAATGATAATTTTGATATACTTTTTTATTTTGGTAAAATATTAATGGGTCAATTTTTTAGTTATTTTATTTTTGTTTTAAACGTTATATATTTACTATGGAATTATTATATTCATGCGGATTTTTTTGGTAAAAAGTAAACGAAAGATTTACTTCATATGAGTGTGAAAATTTTATTCTATTTTTCTTAAGTTGGATATTCAATATTTTATTTTTTAGAAGTTGATTTTATTTATT
This sequence comes from Lytechinus pictus, assembly GCF_037042905.1. Lineage (NCBI taxonomy): Eukaryota > Metazoa > Echinodermata > Echinoidea > Temnopleuroida > Toxopneustidae > Lytechinus > Lytechinus pictus. The sequence continues at coordinate 312,816 of NW_026974154.1, forward strand.
ATTATTTTACAGGTGAAGAATCGTGCGGCAGGAGGAGATTATAGCGGAGCAACCATCTCGTCATCTGAGGCTCGACGCTGGTCATGGGCTGGCTGTATTATCGGAGGGATTACGTGGGGTATTGCTCTCATTGTGACGTGTGTCTACATAGGTCTTGCTGTAGCTGCCTGTAACGCTGGAGATTGCTATAATTACTAAACATGGGAGGGGCTACAGAATGGCGATCGCCCTGAATGATTTCCAGTTGAAAGATAAGAAGAAAACAGAAAGGAACAGACAATTTTTGAAATAGATAAATTACCCATCAATTTAATGGCATTTCTTTAATTGCTATTTTTGAACCAATAACCAGACTCGCATTTTAATAAAAAATAGATTTATCACATTTTGTCTATTCATGATTATTTTTACCTTTACGTCATTACCATGAAACTAAACATAGAAGAAGAATACCTCGGAAAGAAGGCATTTGTTAAAAACACACACACACACACAAACAAAAAAGAAGAGCGAGGGTCCATAGAGGGGGGGGGGGGGTCCCTTCACCCCTGTGGATCCGGTACTGGTAACATAAAGTGATAGGCTTTATTCTACATGATTGATTCAATACGGAAATAGTCAAGCTTGATAATATCACAATGAAATATTTTGCTGAAATCAAATGAAGTTTGTTTTGCTAATACAAAATTGGCTGTGTCCAAATAAACCGTAGTCTACAAGTATTACACAAGTTTAAACATTATTGTTTCGGTCATCTGCTATATTTGCTCCATTTTTATCAGTTTAGGCATAGATTATGCTTGAGATCATCATGAGTTTTGTTACTTGTTCTAGAAATTGTTCATTTATTAATATAACAAGTCTTGAAGCGGGTCGGGACTCTGATTTGTTTATTCTTATTTGTTTATTTTTTAAGGAATTGCCTTTATTTTGCTCATCTTTGAAAATAATCAATAACTTTGTTCAATGAAATGCTTTATTTGCATGGTATTCTCGACCTCTTTCATAACACCTATATATTATTTACGATGATTGCTATGCAGCGCGGCCCTAATCTGGCAAAAGGGTCTATCTGCAAAATTTTGGAAATTTTTTTTTTTTCCTAATTAGGGTTTATGAGGCCAAAATTTTCATCTGGCCAACTCTCAGTGGTGCTCGAGCTTTCGTTTTCGAGATACCAGAGGACACCAATATCAAATTCCATCATTTTACTGGTATCTAATCTGGCAGAAGGGTCTATCTGCACATATACCCTATAAAAAGTGGTAGTAATCTGGCAAAGGGGTTTATCTGCACATAGACCCTTTTGCCAGATTACATGGTGGAGAAGACGTATCTATTTAATCAGGCAAAAGGGTCTATCTAGTCCAGTAGATATGTGAAAAAGATGCTCGAATCTGGCAGAAAGTGTAAAATTTGGCATACAGGGGTATTTTGGGGCGCTGATTTCAAAAATTGCCGGCCCCAAGCGATTTTACCATCGGGTTGGCTGCCATTTTGAAATCCAAGATGGCCGCCATGAAAAATCATTAAATGTCATTTTCTTGAGTTTTACATGGCATGTGACACTGAAATTTGGCATATAGGGGTATTTTGAGGCACTGATTTCAAATATTGCCGGCCCCCAGCAATTTGACCATTCGGCCGGCGGCAAAATGACCGCCATTTTGAAATCCAAGATGGCCGCCATGATATATTATTGCAATCATTTTCTCGACTTTTATATGAACTGCGGTATTGATATTTGGCATATAGGCTTAATTTGGGGTGCTAATTTCGAATATTGCCGGCCCCAAGTGATTTGACCATCAGGTTGGCTGCCATTTTGAAATCCAAGATGGCCGCCATGAGAAATCATTAAATGTCATTTTCTTGAGTTTTACACGACATGTGACACTGAAATTTGGCATATAGGGGTATTTTGAGGCACTGATTTCAAATATTGCCGGCCCCCAGCAATTTGACCATTTGGTTGGCAGCAAAATGGCCGCCATCTTGAAATCCATGATGGCCGCCATGAAATATCGTTGCAATCATTTTCTCGAGTTTTATATGAACTGCGGTATTGAAATTTGGGATATAGGCTTAATTTTGGGCGCTGATTTCAAATATTGCCGGCCTCAAGCGATTTGACCATCGGGTCAGCCGCCATTTGAAATCAAAGATGGCCGCCATGAAAAATCATTGAACTCATTTTCTTGAATTTTACATATGTGCCACTAAAATTTGTAGTATATGGGTATCTGGGTGCGTTAATAAAAAAATTGCTGGCTCCAAGGAATCTGACAATTGGTCAGCGGAAAAATGGCCGTCATCTTGAAATCCAAGCTTGCTGCCATAGAAATTTTGCAATTATTTCGTTGAGTTTTATATGATCTGCGGCATTGCACTTTGACATATAGAAGTAGTGTGGGGAGCTTATTTCAAATATTGCCGGCCCTCAGCGATCTGATCCCCTGAGTCAGGGTTATACGGGCGTAATTACAACTGGCAGGCCAAAGATATTCATTCGAGCAAACCCACCCTAAATTTTTAATTTTGATATTGCTGATTTTCAAAAATGAATATGATTGATAATCTTACACTAGCTGATTCTAGGGAGGGTAACTTTACTGAACTTGCTTTTTTCAAATTGGGAAGAATATCACCACTTTGGAACTATTTTTATACTGGCGGAAGAAGTATTGCCATTTTACTGTCTCAAGCCATGAATTTGATCCTGTCAGGTGTAGTCTTCATAAATGCCGATTTATTTTTAAAATGAGCTGCTCGAGGTACCCTTTTCTTAAGATGGCTGCCATGAAAACAAAATACATACATGTACATAATACCAATTTACAGTGTCACATGTAATGTATAGCTCAGGAAAGATATTTCATAAAAGCCATCCTAGATTTCAAAGTGGCGGCCATTTTCAGCTGACCTGGTGGATCAATCAATGGGGCAGCAATATTCTAAAACCAGCAGGCCAAAACCTGCCTGTACATGTATGTCTAAAATGCAGTGCCTCAAATTATTTAAAACTCAAGAAAATAATTTGGATTTTCATGACAGTCGATCCTCTCTAGATTTCAAGATGGTGGCCATTTTGCAGCCTATCTATTGGACAGACTACTGGGGGAAATTTCAATACCCCAAGTGTCAAATTTCAAAATAATATCTACGTTATAATTATAATACCTGATTTTTTTTTTGATTTTTTTTTCATGGCAGCCATCTTGGATTTCAAGATGGCTGCCAGTTTGCAGCTGAGGTATCACGGGCCTAAAACATTTCCCATAGTCTCGTGTGTTAAAGAGGCGCTCAAAAAAAGGATGAAATTCGAGAATTGAATGTTTACTACCAGTGGATAGGATACATGTCTGACATTCCATATCTGACCAGAAAAGGGTACCTCAAGTAGCTCATTTTAAAAATAAATCAGCATTTATGAAGACTACACCTGACAGGATCAAATTCATGACTTGAGATAGTAAAATGGCAATACTTCTTCCGCCAGTATAAAAATAGTTCCAAAGTGGTGATATATCATCCCAATTTGAAAAAAGAAAGTTAATTCAGTAAAGTTACCCTCCCTAGAATCAGTGTAAGATTATCAATCATATTCATTCATTTTTGAAAATCAGCAATATCAAAATTAAAGATTTAAAATGGGTTTTCTCGAATGAATATCTTTGGCCTGCCAGTTGTAATTACGCCCGTATAACCCTGACTCAGGGGATCAGATCGCTGAGGGCCAGCAATATTTGAAATAAGCTCCCCACACTACTTCTATATGTCAAAGTGCAATGCCGCAGAACATTGCAAAAGGTGAATACAGATTTAAGAAAAGAAGGATAGCACGAAAGAAGAAGAGTAGAGATAAAGAACAGGAGATCAAGGGAAAGAGGAGAAAAAGGCAAAAAACAGAAGAAATGAAAAAACACAATTGGTAGATGTTAGACTGCCATATAAAAAATAAAATCATAGATTTTAGAAGAAAACAGATAGCTCTTAAAGAATGAAAGGCAAAGAAAAACTCTTCGTCAGTCTGTGGCATGAGAAAGAGAAATCAAAATACAACTGGTTATAATTAATGAAGATCTTATACGATGGATTAAATTAAAAAAAAAATATTGTTATGCCCAACTTTATAATTGATTAATTTTGTATAATCAACAATATCCTAGCCAATTAAGTGTAAAATCTTGGATAGTGTCATCATTATTATGATTATTTTATTCATTTATTTATTTATGTATTTTTTGTTGGGGGGGTTAGGTTTTACATTTTCCAATCGCTAAGACACCCTGTGCATCCAACCAATTGCTTTCAGAACAAAGTCAAGTAGTTATAAACGCCTAGTGAATCAAATGGTTTTTGTAACATTCCTGGTAGACCAAATGGCTGGCTGTGGACCAAATGCCTACTTAGACCAATTAGTTACGGACCAAACGCCTAGTAGATCAAATAATTTTTGTTACATTCCTGGTCGACCAAATGCCTACTTAGACCAATTAGTTACGGACCAAATGCCTAGTAGACCAAATGGTTTTTGTAACATTCCTCGTAGACCAAATGGTTGTGGACCAAATGAAATGACTACTTAGACCAAATGGTTGTGGACCAGACGCCTAGAAGACCAAATGCTTGTGGACCAAACGCATAGTAGACCAAATAGTTTTTTTTGTATCAATGCCTAGTAGACCGAATGGTCGTGGACTAAACGCCTAGTAGACCAGTGGTTTTGTAACAACGTCTAGTAGACCAAACACCTAGTAGACCAAATGGTTGTGGACCAAACGCCTAGTAGACCAAATGGTTGTGGACCAAACGCCTATTAGACCAAATGGTTTTGTAACAACGCCTATAGTTGTGGACCAAACGCCTAGTAGACCAAATGGTTTTGTAACAAATGCCTAGTAGACCAAACGGTCAGTAGACCAAATGGTTTTGGACAAAATGGATAGTAAACCAAGTGGTTGTAGACCATGAAGTTGAGAGTCCTGCGCAGCCTGTCCAATATTATAATAGTTTACCAACCGTGCAGATATACCTTTCTGCCTGGTTAAATTAACACAATTTCCCTCTGTAACAGGGTGTATCTGCAGATAGACCCCGTTTGCCTGATAAAATAAACATATTATCTGCCATCATTTAATCTGGCAAAAAGGTCTATGTGCAGATAGACCCTTTTGCCAGATTACAGCCAATTTTTATAGGGTCTATGTGCAGATAGACCCTTTTGCCAGATAAATATCACTGTCTTTGCTCCCGAGATTAATCTGGCAAAAGGGTCTATCTGCATTAAATCGGATCTTACAAGAAAAGTAAAGGGATTAAAATAATAAAAAGGGACTAAAAATAATTTTTCAAAGATAAACTAAGTGATAGAATAGAGTCCACCAGCGAAAATTAACTCTCAAGTATTCTACAAGTAAATTAAATGCTCAAACTTCAAAGCTGATTTTCTCAGAAAGTTTTTCGAGGGCGAATGTGCAGATAGACCCTTTTGCCAGATTAGGGCCGAGCGGACTGATGCAAAATCAAAGAAAAAAAAGGGCTTTCCAGTTTGTATTAAACATGAGAATAATAACATAAATAATATTAATGATAATAACAATAATAATGATGATGATAATAATACAAACAAAATGATATTATTAATTACCAAAATATTAATATGCAACATTTAGGCCTATATATCGCTTGATAAAAATATTTATAAGCGAAATTTCAACAATTGCAATCATCTCTTAAATATGAATGTGAATCAAAACGCTTCTTCTCACTTCGCTTTCCAATTAAAATGAAATGAAATCATCCTGAATGTGGTCCGATGCTTCTTGTTATTGTCTTTACAGTGCAAAATCTCCGGTGTTGATTTAACACCAGCCCGGAATCTATATTAAGTCCACAACAGAGAAGTATTGAAACAACTTCGGTTTGGAATCAAACCGATGCTGTTTTGACACCAATTAGTGTTGTATAAACACCTATCTGGTGTGAGACCGAAACGAAACTGGTGTTGTTTAACACTTGTCTGGTGTGGACATATAATACAGATTCGGGGCTGGTGTTAAATCAACACCAGAGTTTTGCAGTGTAGTGTATTAAAAGATGTTCATAACATATTTAATTCTAGCTAGTTGAGGGGATGGATGAGTGAGGGTGTGCTTGCGTGTGTATATTATTGCGTGAATGTGGATGTGCATGTGTTGGGAGCGGTCGTAACGTTATTAGCGGTTTTAATGTCATTTTGTGATAAATCAACATTTGCTGGATAGGGGGTCGAATGAAAGCCCAACTCGCGCAAATCGTACTCTAAACACGTAGTGTTGACTTCGTGGTCAAAAAGCACATCCTTTTTAAGACATTTTAGTCTTGATTTTTTATACCCTTGCAAATTTGACCCTAAATACGTATTTTCCTAGCAAGATAGATCCCCCTTTTTTTTAATTATTTTAGTGTTTTTTTACACCCTTATTACGTTACGTACGTAACGTGGACTATCTTGAAAAAGACATCATTTTACGCGTTTTTTTGGTCGCGCATGGTATCCACTCGTCAATGTAAGTGGCCCCCGGGGGTTTTAATAATTTTGATCAATTCAACTTAGTTTTTACTGTGTGTGATTCGGATAGGTTTTGACTTGTTATTCTAATTTCTTTGCTATGCTTAATATTTTTGTTTCTTTCTAATAGGTGATCAATTGTATGTTTTGTGTAACTTTGATACAAGACTTATTAGTGCATCAATAACCAATGTTGTTACATACATAGACACATTCCAGTCATTTTTTTTTAATGATATGAATGATTCCCAAGTATTTTGATAGATGTATGAATTTAAAATTATCTGAGTTTTGTCTTAAACCTCGCAATATTCTCCTTTTTAATGAATTGAAAAAACAATTTGATCTGAGATGACTTTTGTATGTATGATTCTAAATATTCCTGATGCAGTGACCTTGGTTCGTTGACTTGAAAGAAAAATCGGTCTAAGAAAAATCAGAAAAATTTAGAGAAATAATGAAGGTTTGTAACAAAAATCTATTTAAAGGTCAAGTCCACCTCAGAAAAATGTTGATTTTAATCATTAGAGAAAAATCAGACTAGCACAATGCTGAAAATTTCATCAAAATCGGATGTAAAATAAGAAAACTATGACGTTTCAAAGTTTCGCTTATTTTTAACAAAATAGTTATATATACGAGCCGGTTCATCCAAATGAGAGAGTCGATGATGTCACTCACTCACTATTTCTTTTGTTTTTTATTGTTTGAATTAAACAATATTTCAATTTTTACGAATTTGAAGATTAGGACCTCCTTGTATGAACCACAAAATGTTAAAATAGTGGAATTCCACGTGTTCAAGGAGGAATGAAACTTCATTTCACATGAAAATGACGAGAAAGTAAAAATATTTCATATTTCATATAATAAAATACAAAAGAAATAGTGAGTGAGTGATGTCATCAGTTCCCTCATTTGCATACTGACCGAGATGTGCATATAACTGTTTTGTGAAATGAAGCGAAACTTTTAAATGTCATAAGTTTCTTATTTTACATCCGATTTTGATGTTTTGATTCAAAACAACATTTTTCTGGGATGGACTTGACCTTTAAGAATTAAAGATTTGTGAATTGTTAAAGTTTAGTTCTCTTATGCAAGCAGTTTTCCATTTATATTTGTGTAGCAAACGTGCAACTTACAGGCAGAGGTTAAGCTGTGTATTTGTGCAAATAATTCATCATCCATTCACCATGCAATTATAGTTGTCGTCATTCTTAAAAGCAACGCTATAGAAATACATATTGAGAACATTGTTTAGAGCTATGCATTTTCTACCCAATTTCTATTTGATTATTGATTGCACTTGAATATCTTTGTTTATTGTGATTATTTTATGAGGAAGAGAAAGAGAGAGAGAGAGAGCGAGAGAAAGAGAGAGTAGAGGAACCTTGATGTACTGGTTCTGATTCTTGCCCTTTAAGCAGAGGATCGTGTGTTTGAATCCCACCACGGTGTAGCGGCATGAATATAATTTGGTATATTTGCCATTATTATGTACTGTTTACATGTATGTATCTTGTATACAGAGTTAGTGGAAAAAGAAAGTAAAAAATGTCAATGCAAGATTGTACACAGCGCATTGCTTATTGTGCTCCTTGATTCCAAGAAGTCCAGGAGAAGATGAGTCATGTGGGTGAAGCATCACCCAAACTATAGAACAAAGAAAGTAAGATTCAGAAGTTGCAAAGATTCAGAAGAAGAGAGTCAAGAAATTATATTTATTCCTGTAAATTGTGAAATTCCCCAGGATTGCAAACAGTTGGTAAGTTTAAATTGCATTATTATCAAAGTTTATATATGTGCTGTCAATTATACCATAATACTGGGTTTAATAAGTCATTCACATTTATGTAATTTTGGCTCAAATTTGAGTGATGGAATTTGGCATTTTGCTCTCTATCGAGCATTACTTCATAATGTATACTTGTACACACAGACCGATAGAAAGTGATTGGTGTTCAGTCAGATTTAATTATTATTAATATGTTATAAAGATCAGTATGCTTCGTATTATTGTGTGCTATTATGTTCACATGAACTTATTCTTTGATTATACAAGAAGATTATATTGCATTTATTTTTCTGAGAGTGATATATAATGCGCACTTCATTTAGTTGTAAGTAGTCAACTGGTGTTATATATTGTGTAGGGTGGTAGGGTCTCCTAGCTTAGGCATGAGATCATTGGGTTATTACTCTATTACTATATTATGTTATCATAAACATATCTAAGTACTGTTTGGTTTAGTTTAGGAATCACATATATTATGATTCATCATGGTTTATTAGTATTTAACCAGTTATTAGTAAGTGTTTGTTATATATTTTCTGTTTGCCTATATTAATTTCAGTATTATTTGCTTTAAGATAATAAGGGTATTAAAGGGATGAAGATGTTTATTAACTATAATTACAATTATTAGGCCAACAAGATAATGAGTTTATATTGCACATATTCAGATTTAATCTGATATTGATTACAGTTATTGATTACCAATTTATTATTGTTTACCAAACAATTATTCAACTCAAATAATATGATCAATTATTGAGGTTTCCTTTAATCACGTTAATATCCTTGACCGTTGTATATTGCATCAGTATCATTGAGACTTATTCCCTGTGGGTATATAAGAAGTTATTTACAAGTTATTCAGTCATGTTTGAATTATGTTACTGTTGGTAAATGAATATTAACACTGTGTTTATATGTTTATTTGTTTATTCAGCGAACCGCTCAATTACCGCTCAATTACCGCTCAATTACCGCTCAATCGCTCAAACGCTTATGCAATTGTTGACGTACTGGTTGTTGACAGTTGATGCTGGTTAAAGGTTTCTTCGCTGGTCGTTGGTTATGTCGACCTAGAAACTTCATTACAAGGCCGTATTTGATGTCAAGTTGTTGATTTATGTGTCGTCATTATTACGGAAGAAGTTGAAGAAGGAATAAACAGACAAGTAACTGTAAAGCCGCTGTTTGAGTCTTCAATTAGCGTGTTCGAACTAAGCAATTAAGAATTTCCACGTGTAGTTTAAGAAAGGCAGCTACACGACAGTTCGCAACTGTTTTATGGATCCCTCAAATAAACCAAATTCAGAAGCCCTTGCTGGAGTTGGACCTGGAGCTGGAGACGAGGATGATGTAAAGTCTACCACATCTCGGGGGAGCGCCATGTCCAGAGTGTCTTGTGTAAGCGATACATCAAGCGTGAAACTAAGAGCAGCGAGGGTGAAGGAGGAGCTGGTGAATAAGAAAAGGGAGCAGTTCTTACAGGAACAAAGACTAAGACGAGAACAGTTTAAATTACAACAGGAACAATTTGAACTGAATGAAAGAATAGAACTTCTCAAGATCGACCATGACAAGGAAAATGCCAAGGTTGAAGCCACCATGTGGCAAGAACAAGTAAATGAAGAAAGGGCAGAAGCAGGATTTCCGCCCTTACCTAAGAAGGACTTGGACAATGTACAAATTACAGAAAGTTGGTTCTCCACCCAGGGAGAATCAAATCATCAGGGTAATGTACCAAATGTTCAAAAGGATAATGTATATGTTAAAGGTAATGAACATGTAAGTACTGGTGTAGTAGGTGAAGGTACTACAACAATTCATAAGCCGAGTAATGAAGGAGTAGGGTTAAGCAGGGGATACAATGGTAATCACCAAGTTAATAGCCAAGCGCAAGAACAGAAACCCTTCATACCCAATCCATTTCAGACCCCAGTTAATAACATGTATAATCATAATATGATGGCAATGGCTCTAAGTTTGCCAAAGCCAGACATGCCAACTTTCTCAGGCAATCCGATTGATTATTGGAATTTCGTGAATAGTTTTGAAGTTAATATTGCTGACAGAATTCATGACAGTAGGTTAAAATTGTCTTACTTAATTCAGTTTACCTCAGACAAGGCCAGAGAGGCCATAGAAAATTGTGTATTATTAGATCCCGATACAGGTTATTCCCGAGCTAGGATAATACTACAGGACCAGTTCGGACGGAACTACATAGTGGCTAGAGCTCACCTGGAGAAGGTCATCAATAGATCACCACTTAGGGCCACGGACAGCCAAGGTCTGTGGGATCTAGCCAGAGACATGAGGAGGTGTCAGATGACAACTTCTCAGATGGGGTACTCGGCTGATATGAGTACAACGGATACCCTACTGAAGATTCAACATCTTCTCCCAGTCCACATTCAATCCAAGTGGGCCAGCCGAGCACATTCACTGATGGAGCAATCAGTGATGCCCAACTTCTCCCATCTGACAGACTTCATCGAAGAGTCTGCTAAGGTGGCGAGTAATGTGTTCGGTAAGAGCGTAGGGCGTCCAGCCGTGCAAGACAAGAAGGCATCTGCGGGAAAGCCTAGGCCAAAGGTTTCGACCTTTAATACTACAACAAGCAAGTTTGAGAAACCTAAGGAATCGAGCTCATGCCCATGCTGCTCAGAGAAGCATGAGCTTGATAAGTGCCGCAAATTTAAAGGTCAGTCAGTAGATGAAAGGTTTGCCTTTGTCAAGTCTAAGGGGCTATGTTTCAATTGCCTCAAATGGTCGCACATGGCAAAGGGCTGTACAGCTAACCCTAAGTGCAGCAAGGATGGGTGCAAGAAAAGACACCACACCCTTCTTCACATGGAGTGGTCCACCAAGGGCAAAGATAAAGGGCAAGAAACAGGTAAGCAAACTGGGGCCGGGCAAGGATCTGACTTAGATAAACAGGCCGACACTAATGCTGTTGGTGGTCAGAAAGAGGTTTGTCTCCGAGTTTTACCTGTCAAGGTTAGAGGCAATCGCAGGGAGGTGACAACATGGGCTTTGCTGGACCATGGCAGCGATGTTTCCCTCTGCGAACAGCGTCTTGCAGATGACCTCGGCATCCAAGGTAAGGAGACAAACTTCCGACTGACCACGGTGAACAACACTAATACCCAAAGGGGAGGACAGGAGGTTAGTTTCTCCATTCAAGGAATTAAGGACAGGGATGTAATTGATATGCCCAGGGTGTGGACGGTAGAATCACTACCAACAACCCATAGAAGTATACCAAGGCAACAGGACGTAGATAGATGGTCCCATCTGAAGGGAATAGAGCTTCCAACAGCTCCCAAGAAGGATATCACCTTGCTCATAGTGAGTGACACCCCAGAGGCCTTCTGGGTCCAGGAAGAAAGGAGGGGAAAGAAGAAAGAACCTTATGCTATCCGTTCTCCACTGGGATGGACAGTCATGGGCCCCACTGGACGCAGAAGGAAAGGAGCATTTGAGGTGAACAACATCTCCTCAATGGATGACCATTTGCAAGAGCAAGTCCAGAGATTCTGGAAACTGGACTATGCTCCTGGTGATGAGAGTGAAAGATTAGGTGACTCGGTAGAAGACAGGAAGGCTCGTGCCATGATGGAAGACACAATCCGTCTTATGGATGGCCATTATGAGATGGGTTTACCTTGGCGTCAATTCCCTCCGTCTCTACCAAACAACCACAAGATGGCAGAGTCACGTTTACGATCTCTAAAGAGAAGACTGGAGAAGGATGACAGCCTTCACCAGAAGTACACAGAAACTATGACAAATTATTTGTCGAAGGGGTTTGCAAGGGAGGTGGACGAGGACCCTCAAGAGGAGGGCTCTATCTGGTATCTACCTCACCACCCAGTGACTCATCCCTTCAAGCCGGAAAAGGTGCGTGTAGTATTTGACTGTGCTGCCAAATACCAAGGAATCTCCCTTAACAGCCAGTTATTGAGTGGACCGGATTACACAAATAAGCTTGTTGGTGTGCTTCTTCGCTTCAGACAAGAGGAGATAGCACTGGTGGCAGATGTGGAGGGTATGTTCCACCAAGTGAGGGTCACACCCGCCCACACTGATGCGCTCAGATTCTTGTGGTGGGAGAACGGCAACACGGACACGACGCCTAAGACGTACAAGATGCAAGTCCATCTGTTTGGAGCGACTTCGTCTCCAAGCTGTGCAGGCTTTGCACTCCAAAGGACTGAGGAAGACAACAGGCAGGACTTTGAGCCAGAAGTTTGTCAGATAGTCAAGGACAATTTCTATGTCGATGACTGCCTGAAGTCTGTTCGCTCTACAGAGGAAGCGATAAGGCTCATTCCTCAGTTATGCAGCCTACTAAGAAAAGGAGGATTCAGACTAACAAAGTGGGTCAGCAATGACAAGGAAGTGTTGGAAACAGTCCCTCTTACAGAAAGGGCTGCATCGGTAGTTGATCTAGATTTGGATCATCTTCCAATAGAGAGAACACTTGGAGTCTTATGGAACATGGACTCTGACATGTTTAGCTTCAAGGTTTCTCCCAAGGACGTACCAGCAACAAGAAGGGGTATACTGTCCGCCACAAGCTCCTTGTATGATCCACTTGGATTTGTGGCACCTTTCACAGTAAATGCAAAGCTTCTTTTGCAGGATCTTTGCGCCCAAGGTCTTGGCTGGGACGAGAAGATCAAGGACCAGGACTTGCAACGCTGGCGAGCCTGGCTGGCTGAGTTACCAGAGTTAACCTCAGTACACATCCCCAGATGTTTCAAGCCATCTGACTTCAAGGACCCTGTCTATGATCTCCATGTGTTCTGTGATGCGTCAGAAAGAGCATATGCAGCATGTGCCTATCTACGGATAGAGGATTCTGGTCGCACCCACAGTGCACTTGTGATGGGGAAGACAAGACTTTGTCCTCTGAAGAAGATGACAATTCCCAGATTGGAGCTGTCAGCAGCAGTACTAGCGGTAAAGCTGGGTCGAACCATCATGGAAGAACTCAGGCTACCAGTGAGGAGCGTCACATACTGGACTGACTCTACCTCAGTGCTGCTGTACATAAGGAATACCAGTAGGAGATTCCGTACATTTGTGGCAAACAGAGTAGCTGTCATTCAAGAAAAGAGTGACACTTCACAGTGGCGCTACGTTGATACCAAGAGCAATCCAGCAGATGATGGCTCAAGAGGATTGCATGCAGGACAGCTATCAAGATGGATCCAAGGACCAAACTTCCTTCTGAAGCAAGAAGAAGACTGGCCGGAAGCATTCCTAACTCCGACTGACCAGAGAGTATTGCCCGCTCAGGACCTCAAGGATGATCCTGAGATGAAGAGGACTAATGCCATATCAATCAAGCCTCAAGACAGCATTAGTAATCTGATCAGTCGCTATTCATCCTGGAATAGATTAAAGAGAGGAGTAGCTTGGATCCTTCGCTTCAAGGCACACTTGATAGCCCGCACAAAGAAAGGTACATCTCAGAAGACTACAGATTTGACACCCTCCGAGTTGTCGGAAGCTGAGCTGGAAATAGTGAAGTACATTCAGAAGGATGCCTTTCCAGCTGAGTTTGAGAAGAACAAGAAGTCAAGGGTTGAACAGTCCTCCATGAAGAAATTGAACCCTACCCTAGTTGATGATGTCCTTAGGGTAGGAGGGAGATTGGACAGATCACCTATTGACTTTGATGCCAAACACCCCATGATATTGCCAAGCAACCATCATGTGACCAGACTGCTCATTGAGCACCACCATCATGAAGTTGGTCACTCTGGTGCAGGCATGACATGGACGGCACTAAGGTCGAAATATTGGATCCTGAAGGGGGGTTCCACTGTTCGACGGATCATAGGGAAATGCATTCAATGTAGGAAGAGGAATGCACCAAGAGGAAGGCAAATGATGGCTGACTTGCCGAAAGAAAGAGTGACACCTGGCAGGCCGCCATTTACCTTCACCGGAGTCGACTACTTCGGGCCATTCAGTGTTAAGCAAGGACGGAGCCAGCCAAAGAGGTATGGCTGTATATTCACTTGTTTGACAACTAGGGCTGTACATCTGGAGATAGCCAACTCCTTGGATACAGATTCATTCATTAACGCTCTTAGAAGATTTGTAAATCGCAGGGGGCTACCTGAGAAAATCTTTAGCGACAATGGCACAAACTTCAGAGCAGGACATAAAGAACTAAAGCAGAGCCTAGCAGAGCTCAACTCAACAAAGGTGGGTCGCTTTCTAACTCAGCGAGGGATTGAATGGGCGTTTAATCCTCCGGGTGCAAGCCACATGGGTGGTGTTTGGGAAAGAGTAATCCGGTCAGTTAGGAAGATATTGGGAAATCTTCTCAAGCTTCAGACTGTAACCGACGAAACTCTAAGCACACTCATGTCTGAAGTAGAAGCAATCCTAAATGCTAGACCATTGACACCCTTAAGCGCGGATCCTAAAGACGAGGAACCGCTAACTCCAAACCATCTTCTTCTCATGAGAAGAAATCAGTCACTTTCACCAGGGGTATTTGATAAGAGTGACTGCTATACTCGAAGAAGATGGAGACAAACCCAATATCTGGCCGGACAGTTCTGGAGGCGTTGGACAAAGGAATACCTTCCCTTGCTCCAAGAACGCCAAAGGTGGCTTAAACCACAAAGAAACTTCCAGACTGATGACCTTGTACTCATAGCTGATGACACTGCTCCTCGTGGGCACTGGCCACTAGGTAGAGTGACTATGACCTACCCAGACAGACACGGACTAGTTAGACAAGTTGAAGTTAGGGTAGGATCTAAATACTATAAACGACCAATTTCTAAATTATGTCTTTTAGAGAGCAACGATTAGGCTACTTTGACATATGACCGACATAAGACTTGTAGGGACCACACCCTCTTTATTATTGTTACATTAATGATTGTTGTAAGATTGATTTGATGTATTCTTAATCTCATTGTTATTTTCATTACTATGTTTATGTTTATATCGTTAAGTATGGTATATTGGTTAATGATGCCGCTTTACATGTTTACGGTTTAATGAAATGAGTAACTGGTGGTTGCCTCATTTGGGGCCGGGTATGTAGCGGCATGAATATAATTTGGTATATTTGCCATTATTATGTACTGTTTACATGTATGTATCTTGTATACAGAGTTAGTGGAAAAAGAAAGTAAAAAATGTCAATGCAAGATTGTACACAGCGCATTGCTTATTGTGCTCCTTGATTCCAAGAAGTCCAGGAGAAGATGAGTCATGTGGGTGAAGCATCACCCAAACTATAGAACAAAGAAAGTAAGATTCAGAAGTTGCAAAGATTCAGAAGAAGAGAGTCAAGAAATTATATTTATTCCTGTAAATTGTGAAATTCCCCAGGATTGCAAACAGTTGGTAAGTTTAAATTGCATTATTATCAAAGTTTATATATGTGCTGTCAATTATACCATAATACTGGGTTTAATAAGTCATTCACATTTATGTAATTTTGGCTCAAATTTGAGTGATGGAATTTGGCATTTTGCTCTCTATCGAGCATTACTTCATAATGTATACTTGTACACACAGACCGATAGAAAGTGATTGGTGTTCAGTCAGATTTAATTATTATTAATATGTTATAAAGATCAGTATGCTTCGTATTATTGTGTGCTATTATGTTCACATGAACTTATTCTTTGATTATACAAGAAGATTATATTGCATTTATTTTTCTGAGAGTGATATATAATGCGCACTTCATTTAGTTGTAAGTAGTCAACTGGTGTTATATATTGTGTAGGGTGGTAGGGTCTCCTAGCTTAGGCATGAGATCATTGGGTTATTACTCTATTACTATATTATGTTATTATAAACATATCTAAGTACTGTTTGGTTTAGTTTAGGAATCACATATATTATGATTCATCATGGTTTATTAGTATTTAACCAGTTATTAGTAAGTGTTTGTTATATATTTTCTGTTTGCCTATATTAATTTCAGTATTATTTGCTTTAAGATAATAAGGGTATTAAAGGGATGAAGATGTTTATTAACTATAATTACAATTATTAGGCCAACAAGATAATGAGTTTATATTGCACATATTCAGATTTAATCTGATATTGATTACAGTTATTGATTACCAATTTATTATTGTTTACCAAACAATTATTCAACTCAAATAATATGATCAATTATTGAGGTTTCCTTTAATCACGTTAATATCCTTGACCGTTGTATATTGCATCAGTATCATTGAGACTTATTCCCTGTGGGTATATAAGAAGTTATTTACAAGTTATTCAGTCATGTTTGAATTATGTTACTGTTGGTAAATGAATATTAACACTGTGTTTATATGTTTATTTGTTTATTCAGCGAACCGCTCAATTACCGCTCAATTACCGCTCAATCGCTCAAACGCTTATGCAATTGTTGACGTACTGGTTGTTGACAGTTGATGCTGGTTAAAGGTTTCTTCGCTGGTCGTTGGTTATGTCGACCTAGAAACTTCATTACAAGGCCGTATTTGATGTCAAGTTGTTGATTTATGTGTCGTCATTATTACGGAAGAAGTTGAAGAAGGAATAAACAGACAAGTAACTGTAAAGCCGCTGTTTGAGTCTTCAATTAGCGTGTTCGAACTAAGCAATTAAGAATTTCCACGTGTAGTTTAAGAAAGGCAGCTACACACGGTCTGGCGTCCTTTGGCTAGGCGTTAACCCTAAAAAGACTGGGGGGGGGGGGCTGATTCAGCCCCCCCCCCCCTCGACATTTTTTGTAAATAAATCCGCCGCGCAAATTTTTTTAACCGCGTCACTCACTGACTTTTTACTCTCAAGTCTCGCACAACTTTTGAGACCAAAATTGTGACCCCCGGGTACGCGGTTCCGAAATTACACAACATTTCGTAAGTGCATGCAGACCCAAAATTACTCAAAAACGTGAATTTATGTACAAATCCAGTGCAAATGGTGTTTTTAGCCAAAATTCATTAATGTATCATTATTTTTCCTTTTACTGCTTAAAATCAATTAATTTTATCTTTTTTATGGTCAAAATAAAGGCCCTGACGATTTCCATTGAAAAAACAATAAAAAACAAAAAGTCGAAAAACAAATACATAAGAAATTTAGAAAACAATAGAATACATAAGAAAATAAATGTGATGTTTAAATTTTTGAAAAATAAATTTGATCAGATGCCTATATAGAGTATGTGAAACCAAAATTAGCATTTTAGAGGCATTATTTTATTAATTAGAGCAAACTTATGATTTTACGCATAAACTTAGCATAATTAATGAGCAATGAGATTTTTCGCAAAATTTGATATTATAGTTTTGTAGATAATGCCATGGGTAACGCGCGTGCCAATTTTCGTCGCGATCGCGCGATCGACGGCCGAGATCATAAGGGGGGGCTGAATCAGCCCCCCCCCCCCCAGTCTTCTTAGGTGTCGAAATAGCCCCGTCTATTTTGGGTTAATCCACACTGCCATTCTCGACCCAAGTGCTAAAAGGGTACCCGGTAGGATGCGAAGGTCATTGTAGCTTGTCCAGTAATGTGTGTACCTCACCGGCGACTGACTGGAATACTCCCCAGGGAGTGGATGATGTGCTCACATTGTGTTAGGGAATAACTGATTGAATCCGATGCCCGGGGTAATAATATATCTGTAAAGCGCGTAGACACGTCGTTCAGATGTATTTAGCGCTATCTAAATTCGGATTATTATCATTATTATAGATAGAATAAAAGCAGAAGGGTTGACAACAATTGATACAGATGGTAAGGAGGAGGAAGAGAAAGGAGAAATGGAAAGAGGGCATGAGAGAGAAATATTGATGGGAAGGTATGAACAGACAGACAATAAATAGGCGTGACGAAGGAGGGGGGAGTTAAAAAAAATGGGGAGAAAAGACTGAACAAGAGGGGGGAAGGGGCGGGGAAATGTGGATAAAGTGATAATGATCAGATCAGAAAGAAATGGAGTGAGAAAGGATATAAAGAGAAGGAGAGGACGGTTTAAGATGAGGGAGAAAAATGCCGGATATATAATAGATAATGTACGTACGTAGGAGTGATGTGGGTGACAGACTCCAGACTGAAAGAGAAGGAGAGGGGAGGGGGCGTTCTTGCTCTCTTTATCCCTCATTATCTCCTGAGCTCTGTCATTTATGTTGATGGCTTATTTTTCGGCTATTCCCTCACCCACATCATGTATTGCCTTTCATTGAATCATGTTAAGTCATGACGAAGAAACACTTGTGATCAGTTAAAATGGTAAATAAAGGTTGGCACGATGTCTCATGACGCTTTCTGAACATACAATCTCTGAATTATGCGAGTGGGGCAATAACAGAATGTCTAAAGTCTAAAAATCGAGAAAAAAACCCCCATATATTCTATGTACGGGTTGCTGATTGGCTGATAGACCTACGTGATCTCATAAGTAATAAACTTGCATTTCCGTTTATTATTCGCTCGATATCAGAGTATATATATATATATATATATAAAAATCGTTTTGAACATGAAGTCACTCCTGACTCCTGGCTCCTTACACCTCGGTCACATTTGCCCTACGGTGGCCGTACGGCGAGTCGAAACACAGCCGTTTTAACATTTTTTTTTAAATACCAGATACGGGCTACATAACGGCCGCCGTAGACCAAATATGACCGATGAATTACCAAGATTTTAGATGATCCACTTTTATAAAGCGATCACGTGGTATGGTCTGAATAGAAGAGAACATAATATAACAGGACTTTGAACGCAAAATATCAATAATTGAAATCCCCAATGACGGTGCAAGCTTATGCTACGTACACTCACATTGACAAATAACTGCTTCAGACCGATTAAAGTTAATGCACTGTATCTAATGGCCTACCATTGATCGAATTGGAGTCGGTTTTCAAAGTATGACTGGGTACATCCGGAACTTACTTTACTACACACTTGATATAAAATGATATTCATCATCGGAGACATCGTTTCCTGTCTATAACTTGTTAAGGTGCGGTTGGAATACTACATCATGTCGTCCGGTACGATCTTATATATTCGGTGATTTCAAGTTCAGTGTTGACCTCTCGGTATAGATGTTAGGTCAGAGTATAACACCATACATAAAGTGACCCACTATGTGTTAAGTTGGCAATGTTGTGATCTGAATTATTTGTTTTAACTCAGAATGTTTTGTTCTTGGTGCTAATTAGAGACGTAATCCCGGCAAAATGTGGCTTCAACACCAACGCCGAACTTGAATCAACCATGGATAGATTTATAAAATGTGACTTGAGTTAAAATCATTACCATCCGTCAAACTTAACAGCCTGCATATGTGCAACACGTTTTATTTTTTCTCGTAATCTCTCTTGATTATGGACTGTTGGTGTTGGTTTATTTGAGCTTCAAGCATCTGGAATTAATTATTAATCAGAATGATAATGAGGAGCGTCATTGTTTTCCCTTTTTTTCATTCAACTACTTCCCTAAACTTGCCTCATGAGGAGATCCACCACGGCACTAAGTTTATTCCAAAACTGTACAGTTAACAGACAAACTTGAATATGTTTGCATAAGAACTGTGCAAAGTAATGTTTTTTCTACAATTTTAAAATTTCATATGCCAGCGGCTAACCATACCCCTGAGCAATATCAGGCGACGATATTAAAATTCTAACGATTCCCATTTTGTTAAATAATTACCGGGATAATTACAGGCTAAATTATTTTTGTGTTTGGTATTCCATATACTACAAACTTTTAGTTTTCTATAAATGGGCCATTTGTACACCGCTTTCAATATATTGTTTTCTCCATTGAAATGGTAAAAGCAAAACAACTCTTTAGTTAGTACAGTGGCGTAAAGAGTAAACAGTTTTCAGGGAGCAGAGTCTGTTTCTGATATGGTAACTCCCGTAGGAACCCGGTGGAACGGCCTTTTAATTGCTGGTATACTCAATAACGCCAAGCTAGCATAGGAACATTTTCTCTTTTTTCGAAGTTAATAAGGCATTATGGCCGAGGTTAAAGACAAAAGTCTCTGTTGCTAAGTAGTGCAGCCTACGTCCATCCATGGAGCTATTAACTGAGAATATATGTTAATAGCTCTATGCCCATCTCAGAACCTTTCCCGGTCACAAATGATGTGAAACAAGGCCGTGTCAAACCACGACTCAAACCATTTTATCTCATAGATCCATCACTACAGAAGCAGGGGCTTGATTTGAATGGATTTTCATCTCTATTGACACAGACAAAAGAATCATGTTTAATTAGTTCTGTATTGACCCTTCATGACCATTTCTTTAGTTTTGCAGCTTTTCAATTCAGACCTCATCTAACACTTTTGAATCCTGCTCTGGTACAAATAAGTTGCATTTTTGCATAAGAATAAGTCTTATGCAGAAAGTCCAAACTAGTGTTAATTGACCCATTATTCAGGATACGAGAGATTCAACAACGAGGACGTAGAGAAGACTGGTGAGGTTCTCAACGCTCCTGCATATCCTGTTCAACAGTTCCCTCCGCAGTATACGGGACAGCAACCTGCGACACTTGCTCTTGGACAAATTCCTCAGGTAGGAGAACTATGTTACCCCCCCCCCCAAAAAAAAAAAAAAAAAAAAAAAATATATATATATATATATATGATGTGTAATGATATGTATGATCTCCTTGTTAATTATCTTCAAGTGCATTTGCCTATTTACACTCCTTGGTAGAAAAGGGACAGAATTAAGAGGTTGTTGCCAGCTTAGGCAAAAAAAATTGTAAAATTGGTATTTGCACCTATTGTCTTCAACATCAATTAATTCGGTCATGTGTGATACAAATGGTACCAATAAGGTATCACTAGAAAGCAGATGAGATTATATTTAATTCCCAAGCATATTGATTTAACATACTATTATTTCGAATATAGGCCCTTTAGATTTGGATTGCTTTTTTCTGAAACTCACTGTATAATACTATATACTTTATATGAAATCAACTGCCAATCAGAATAAGCAATGATCATTTGAATTGAACTGAATTGAAAGAAAGAACAAAAATTGTAATTGATGACAGGTCCCTGGTCAGCAGACGATAATACATGTTGCCGCCGGGCCTATCCCGAATGATTACTTTGGATTTGCACTCTTCGTTACAATCTGCTGCTGCCTACCATTTGGTATTGTTGGCCTCATCAAATCAAGCGAGGTAATTAAGTTATGTCTGACCAACAAACGTAGAGGGCAGCAATAGCAGTTGATGTTTTGGGGAAAACTTTTATATATTTTTTTTATCTGTTTATACCAGGCGCGTAGCCAGGGGGGGGGGGGGGGCGGTGGGGGCGGTCGCCCCCCAAAAAAAACGTCCCCAAAAAGAAAAAAAAAGGGGAAAAAGAGGGGAGAAAAGGAAAAGGGAAGGGAGGAAAGGGAAGAAAGGTAGCTTTGTGTTTTTTTTTCTTTTTATTCTTTATTTTTTTCTCAAAAGAGAAACTCCTTCTCTCTTGCTCTAAATTTATATATGAATTTTGCTTCCGCGCGGCGCGCGGTTAAATGATAAATTTGAAGTTCTCCATTGTTTCCCCCATCCTTTCTCTAACCCTGCTTTTCCACCTCAGCTATATGTGTTTCTTGCCAGTTAATGTTCAAATGTATACATTAGGGCATATAATTAGAGTAAGGTTAGGCCGAAGTATATGAAGTTATCTTTTTTTTTAATTGATTGCGCAACTTCTGGACGGGTCGGCCATGGGCGGGTAAAATCTTTATTATAATTTCTGCCGTCACCTCCATAAAGTCAACTTCTCCTGCTTTTCAGCTCATTACTAATCAACCATAATTTTGGGGCAAACAGGTTCCTAATTTAAAAAAAGGAAGGTATAAAATTCGTGTCGTATTAGATAAAAAAGTACAATATTTATTATCAAATTCTATTAAACTTCATGTCATTTCCCTGCACATTCATCTTTTGTCCTGTTTTGCGCACTCAGTTTGAAATTTTGAATGACACTTAGGGTTCTTTATAATTCAAAATGAAGCGCTTCAGGATAAGTCAAAGAAATTAGGCATCCTTTTTTATATAATTTCAATGAATCACAGAAGTTTCAACTTTTTGCGCACTATTTTCCTTGTAATGAAGTTCAATAATCTTAGAAAATCAATCGAATTAGACCCGATGGGGTATTAGAGATATCTGAATTTGATGAAACGTCCGCCCTTTGAAACTTCAGAGTTTCATTGCTCTGCGCGGGGAGGAATATCTTCCTCCCGGCATATACACTTCTTCTCCTCTGTTTTGCGAGTTATGCACTGTCGCTAAATTGTTTGTAATCAAATATGATCTTTCCAAGGGAAGTATTCAATATATCTTTGAAAATACCCTTTTATCGGGACCCTTTTCATGGCAGAAAAAAATTGAAAAAACGCTTTAGCTTCCGCGCTTCGCGCGGGGTTATTATTTTAATTTCCTCCATTGTATTCCCCTTTTATGCGTTCGCTCACAATCACTTTTGAAAACAAGGTTCATGAAAAAAAGGTTCAAAATCACAATATTGTCAACTGAACTGGAGGTGATATAGGTACTAGAGACAAGAGAGACGGCTCCTTTTCATTTTAATTTATGAAACACCAAAAGCTTCGCGCTTCGCGCGGGAGGGGCAAACTCCCCCTCCCTGCACCCACCCCCCTAGGGAGCGCGCTTCGCGCGCTCTGTAAGTGTTGGCACGCTTCGCGTGCGATTACCGCCCCCTCCAAAATGAAATCCTGGCTACGCGGTTGGTTTATACCCCCATCCTCTCTTACCCGTCTTCTCTATAAAGGATACTGTTATAATGACTTGGCCATTCAGTGGTATCTTCTAAAATAAAATATTTTATTCTGATTGGCTGCTGGGTCATATCAGGGAGTCATATCCTGGTTACCACTGGATCACAAAATTACCATAATAGAAATGTTTGTGCAACTATGCTCATCGGGCTCGCGAGTATTTCAATTAATCCTAAACCTTGAATATTTTAACAAATTATGTTCACGTGGTACTGGCTTTTCAAACATGATTGATTATGCTTTTATTCATCATGATTTTTGTAAAATATGAATATCCAATTTTTATGATAATTTGTTTAAACTTGATTAATTATTACTTATGGTAATATTTGTCAAATATAAATATTTAATATTCATGGTATGTTTGTAAAGCATAATTTTAAAGATTTATTGTGGTATTAAAAAAATCATAATGATTAAAATTTTGATATAATTTTCTTTTTTAAATTGTGGTAAAATATTAATTGGCCTATTTATTAGTTGTTTTAATTTTGTTTTAAACGTTTTATATTTACTATGGAATTATTATATTCATGCTGACTTTTTTTTCAAAAGTAAATTAAAAATGTACTTCTTTGGAGTATGAAGATTTTATTTTATTTTTTATTAAGTTGGATATTCAATATTTTATTTTTAGAATTTGATATTCATTATTTTTCACAGGTGAAGAATCGTGCGGCAGGAGGAGATTATAACGGAGCAACCATCTCGTCATCTGAGGCTCGACGCTGGTCATGGGCTGGCTGTATTATCGGAGGGATTACGTGGGGTATTGCTCTCCTTGTGACGTGTGTCTACATAGGTCTTGCTGTAGCTGCCTGTAACGCTGGAGATTGCTATAATTACTAAACATGGGAGGGGCTACAGAATGGCGATCGCCCTGAATGATTTCCAGTTGAAAGACAAGAAGAAAACAGAAAGGAACAGACAATTTTTGAAATAGATAAATTACCCATCAATTTAATGGCATTTCTTTAATTGCTATTTTTGAACCAATAACCAGACTCGCATTTTAATAAAAAATAGATTTATCACATTTTGTCTATTCATGATTATTTTTACCTTTACGTCATTACCATGAAACTAAACATAGAAGAAGAATACCTCGGAAAGAAGGCATTTGTTAAAAACACACACACACACACAAACAAAAAAGAAGAGCGAGGGTCCATAGAGGGGGGGGGGTCCCTTCACCCCTGTGGATCCGGTACTGGTAACATAAAGTGATAGGCTTTATTCTACATGATTGATTCAATACGGAAATAGTCAAGCTTAATAATATCACAATGAAAGATTTCGGTGAAATCAAATGAAGTTTGTTTTGCTCATAAAAAACGACTGTGTCCAAATAAACCGTAGTCTACAATTATTACACAAGTTTAAACATTATTATTTCGGTCATATCTGCTATATTTGCTCCATTTTAGTTTAGGAATAGATTATGCTTGAGATCAACATGAGTGTTGTTACTTGTTCTAGAAATTGTTCATTTATTACTATAACAAGTCTAGAAACGGGACCCTGATTTGTTTATTTTTATTTGTTTATTTTTAAGGAATTGCCTTTATTTTGCTCATCTTTGTGAACATGATGTAAATGTTGAGATTTCAGTGATTTCAAAATGAGATGCACCATTATTTTAACAGTTTTCAGTAAAAATAATCGACGACTTTGTTTAATGAAATGCTTTGTTTGCAATCGAGAGCATGGTATACTAGTCTCTGTCAGTAGAAAAATAATAATGCTAGCCCTAAGCGTACGCTGATTTTTTTAATAGGGGCCCTACTCTACTGACCTACAAATTGTCATTCTAAGATATCAATGAAAGATTCGTTACTCACTAATGCGACCCTTTTTCTGCTTTCAACAGCTGATTTCCGAACTTTAGTTCCACCTCCCCAGATGTGGACCCCATTCCACTTTCCCAGGATGTGCACCTATCCCCGTGCTTAAACCAGCCTACGCTTTGTATGCCTGTAAGGAACATTTCCACTCCAACAAAAGGTTGATTTTAATAGAAAGATAAATATCACACAATCATAACACGGAAAATTTCATCAAAATCAGATGTAAAATAGAAAAGTTATGACATTTTCAAAAAGTTTATAATTATGTTCGCACCCTCATCGGTATTTGAAGTTACCATAATATGGACCTGTCCACCCCAAACAAAATGTAGATTTGAATAAAAGAGACTAAAAAGGCAGACAGCACAGACAATTCACCAATTTGACGTAAGTAAAAAAAAAGACATTTTAAAGTTTCGCTTGACTGGCTTGACTTTACAAAACAATTATCCACATCCCAGTCAGTATGCCATCGTCTAATTTGATAATATTATGATGTTTTCGTTTACTTTAAATTCTGGCTACGATTCTTTGTAGCAAAATGATAACGATATTAAAGCTTACATATACGTGCTCAAGGGCGCTGGAAGCGGGGGCGCAGGGGGGCACTTGCCCCCCAAAATAAAATTTAGGGGGGGGGGGGGCAAAACGAGATTTTGCCCCCCCCCCAATGTGCCCCCCTAATATGATAAAATATTTAAGGACAAAAGTAAACGATGAAGGCACTTTTCTGCCTAAAAATTGTCATTTCCATTGTCAAAAAAAAAAAATTTCGCCCCTGACGGGGCAATTACATATCATAGTAAGCCTCGCGTCTTTTGACGAACATGTCCCTCTGTGAAACATACCTTAGATAGGCCCCTTTTCCATCTTATTACAGTGTGATAACGTTTAACCATAGAGCTGTTAATATGTTAATAGCTATATGGTATTAACCTTTTAATGAATACATTTCAAATTAAAGCCGAATGGCAAATTGAAAGTGGTTCACCATTGCACGCGCGGTCGCCCCGACACATAAATCGAGTAATGTTTTAAACTTTAATGATTTTCGGAAAAGTTTTAAATTGTTAGAAAATAAAGCTTGTCATATTTCTTTTTTCTCCAGTTACAAAACATGAAACGTATTGCCCAGTGGAGTAACTACGGGGAGGGGCATGGGGGCACGTGCCTCCCCCCAATCGGCTGACCCCCCCCCCCCCCCCAAAAAAAAAAAAAAAAAAAAAAAAAAAACGGGGAAAATGAGAAAAAGAGGGAGAAGGGAAGAGAATCGTAGCAGGAAAGGAGAAATTATTGTTCATTATAATAATAATAATAATAATGTTATGTTGCATAATTTTTTTTTTCATAATTTATGAAACATGATTTACTCAGGCCCTATGTCTTCATTGTTCCTGGTGCTTGCATTGTCTGTTTAACGAGATATATAATCCTGCTGTACTAAAACCTCCCGTTTTCAAGTCAATATACATGTACACCAAATATATTTCCTCGCACGTTGAGTTATTATTGTTTCATGTAGTGATATATGCTTCTTTTTCATGACTACTTATAGTGATTGCCCCATTTTCAGGTGTTAATATAAAACATTTCCTGTCCGTGCTGACGTTCGCATTAGTGGATTGGTGATATATGCCTGCTCTCCGTGAATTTCTAAAATCAGTCATTATAAAGTTAAATCTGAATATAAAAAGTTTTCAGCACGCGCTTCGCGCTCTGATCGTTCGGTTAGTGAAATACGTACGGTCTTAGTGAATTCCTACAAACAAGCCTTAAGGCCCGTTTACACCGCATCCGGCACGGCGACCGTGCACGGCATTCCGGCACGGCATACGGCACGTCGTGCCGTTTTCCAGTTTCCACTGCCCCACGGCACGGCAATAAAGCCGTGCTCGGATGCCGTCCGGCAGGCAAAAACCGTCCGATGTACCCAGGAAAACCCAAGGCAAAGAAGCCTGCTTCAGGCGTGGCAAGAAGTCATTTTAAGGGTTTTCGTGTATATATGTATAAATTAATCTTGTCTTGAATTCCACCAAGAAGCCTGAATCAATCTGACGGACTGCTCATTGGACAGACACAATATTCTTTCTTTTATTCACTCGGCTATACGGGAATGGATCGTTTCATTTAAATGTTCAATTTTGTCATGATTAATCTTTTTATCTTACCCTTTTTTTTATACTTCTTTTTCCATTCTCTGCCATTCTTACCTGTTATCTCATTCCTTAGTTTATACATCACATTCTATTGCCATTCCAACTCCACATGTTTCTATTGTCTTCTCATTTATATTCAGAACATTCTTCTTCATTCATATCATCCTACCTCATGCTCATTGGTTCACTTTTCACCCTTAGTTCTTCCACTTTTCTGGATTCTTCTATTCTCACCGTTTCTATTAGTCAAATTTATTATACGAAACTATTTCTGATTATATTCGAATACGGTATATTATTTGTTTAAATGTCAAATCCACCCAAGAAAACTGTTGATTTGGATAAATAGAAGAAAAAAGTCAAACTATAGCATAATACTGAAAAATTTCATGCATAATCGGATGTAAAATAAGAAAGTTATGACATTTTAAAGTTCGCTTATTTTCACAATAGAGTGATATGCACACCTCAGTGACATGCAAATAGACGGTTCATGATGTCCCTCACTATTTCTTTTTTTTTTATTGTTTGAAAAATACAATTTTTCATTTATTTGACAAGGACCAACTTGACTGAACCAATGCTAATTCTATATGTTCAGGGAGGAATTGATTGTTGTTTCTCTTGACAATAAGAAGAAAATTACATTTCATATAATAAAATACAAAATAAATAGTGAAGGGATGACGTCATCAGTCTCCTAATTTGCATACCGATCAGGATGTGTATATAACTGTTTTTTTTTAATCAAGCGAAACTTTAAAATATCATAACTTTCTTATTTTACATCGGACTTTGATATTTTCAGTGTTATGCTTGTTGGATATTTATTTTTTTATTTAAATCAATTTTTTCGTTGGGGTGGACTTGTTCTTTAAAATCAATGCCAAGTGAGGTCTGGCCCAATAAATCAGAGCAACACTGGACTTCATTTTGTCGACATCTTTACTTTGAGTTTAGTTCAGCTCCAATTAAATGTTAGGTTCTTCTTCTCCTAGCTGTTTGCTTGTTAATGACTGATTGCTCGAGGTCTATCTGTGAACAATCAGCACTCTACATTATATTTGTTGTTGAAAATAAAAGTGATGCTCATGAATTTATTACAGAAAAAAATAAAACGATATATATATATATATAAACCAAAAAAAATGCATGGGGCGGCAAAAACTTTCTTGAAGATAAATGTATTCTTTTTATTTCACCATCAACTTTCTTTTGTCAGTATTCTTCATGTCCAGGGACCCATTTCAAATGTGTTTAACATTATGGCAACTACCATGGAAACCACAATTATAATTGGATGTTGCGCCATATTATAATGGTAGTTGCCATATTAAAGAAAAAGTTGTGATAGTTGTACCTCTCTATGAAACAGGCCCCAGGAGTGTCATTGCCATTCTGTTTAGAGATAAAATTTAGTTGGTAACATTTTGTCATATTTCAAACAATCCTAGATCTATTATTTTCCAAAAAAAAAAACATTAGTCCAGAAATTACCTGTACCACGTTCCGTCCAGTACCCATCATTTTTTTTTCACAGTAACTGGTTGCATGTGTTGATATTTGATAGTGCATTATTAATAATCATGTTAATATTTGCATGAACCAAATTTCTGTGAAGTGCAAAATGTTCATCTTCTCTTATCTGTGAACAAATCCTGATTTTAAATTCAAGTATAATTTAAGAAATAAATATATTTTTAATAAATGGTGAACATATTCGGCCGATATTTCCCAGATCTAAAAAAGAGGAAGATCATAATCCTTTACAATCGTAATTTCTGCAAATTGAGACTGACTTGCAACTGTAACAATGAGAGACGTTAAAGTGAAAAATTCAAGTGGAAATTAGAATAGCACATTTTATGATTTATTTCATATGGATTTATCATAAGTCATTCAGATGTAATCATATATACATCGCTTTCCATTTGTTGGTGATGCTGCATGTCTGACATTGCATCTTTTATGTTGAGACTATTAACAGGTTGTTAGCTCTGGCAAACTGCAAACCACTGTCCCTTTGTTAGCTAACAATCAGATGAATATTGAGTGATGTCAGAGGGAATAAGATATCAGCTCTCTTTTTAGCGGTGGAGCATAGCAAGTTAGAACATTTTCTGTTAACTTTTTTTTTAATCTACGAAACATATTTGGATTCTTAAATTGTAACATGTGAGACGTTTATCACATCAATAGGAATCGACTTAGATTTAGAAGACACAGAACTTTTAATTCCTATAGTAGTATGTTCAATGTTCAGAAGACCAAAATTTAACCGCATTGCAATGGAGCTGGCATTGAGGTAACTTTTACAGTGTGGGACAATGGGGGACAAGCTGGAACAAAATGGATCTACAGTTATGTTGTCACCATGACTATCGCTGCTTTGAAAATACTGCAACATTGTCTCCTCGATTTGAAGTGAATTTGGGACTTGAAGACTGGACTGATGTTGCGGACGTGCCTGAGGACGATGACGATGAGGCCTGACCCACGTTGTGGACAGGGGGTGGACAGATGTCACCATTCTCCTGCTCAGTTTCTTCCTGTTTGGTACAGGCTTCTCCTGGTGTGTCCACATCAAACACAGGATCCAAGATTGAACTTGTTCTGTTGACAGAAAAATCATATGTTCAAATTTATTTCATATGTTTTACTCATAATAATGAATACTAAAAAATCGACTCTCATGTACCAAGTCGATACAGTTTGTCTGTTCTTTACTTCATTAATATTCGAAACATCTTAAGTTTTATTTTATTATATTATATTATATTTCTTTAAGGGTACTTTTCTGAAGGCAAATGGCTCTCACTTCAAGGAAATGCAACACCCATTAACCTGTACTATTTTACACAGGTAGTCAAGTACAAATATGATAAATCATATTGAATGAAAATGTGGATGTATAATTACAGGAAACGGGTTAATGTAAACATGAGAGAATGAGCCAATCATCAATGTATAATTCAAAATGATTTGTATAGTTTGTATGACAGCGCTCATATCCACCCTGCGGAGTGCACAAAGTGCAAATTAATACCATAGCTGTTGCCCGACCGTTTCCTGTTGCAAGGAATTCCTGTCAGAACCCAGAAACTAAGAATGCCCCTATTCAGCTCGCACTTCGCGCTCGCAATATATGATTAGTGAGATGCGTATGATAATCATGATTACGACTACGTACAAAAGTGCTTCGTGTGTTTAGATGTAATTTTAACAAAATCAACAGGCGCTTGACACTCGCATTAGATGACTTTGGTGAGATATGTATACTCTTAATTGATTCCCTAAAAAGTTCCTTTAAATATCCCTGTATGGGGTCAAAATATACACAAATTTTAGCTCGCGCTTCGCGCTCACATTGTTTGTTTAGTGAGAAAGGTACATATCATGATTACAAAAAATTGCTTATAACGTGCATGGATAATCAGGGACTGTTTCCAGTGCTGATGTCAGAAATAATTTGCATAGAATGGGGATTTAAGTGCTTATCGACGTCTGCCACGTCAGAACAGTATGACATTTTGCCATTTGAAAAGACATTCATGAGAATTTCTTGTTTATGTTTTTACGCTCTTCTGCTTAATACACTCCTTTGTTCTGAAAGGAATTACTTGAAACTTATGATGATTGTGCTCTCTCGCGTCGTCCGTGTATGAAAATGTACATAAATAAATGTTAATTTCTGAAAGGATATTGCATGAAAAATTCAATTTCTGGTATTTTGAGTCAATTTAAGCATAATACGTAATTAAATTGATCAGACATGAAAACCACATTCCGGAGCGAGCGTTTTGTGCGTAGATTTCATAAATTATGAGTATAGTCTTTTGTAGTGAATTCTATGTATAACTCTTAAGAAATTTATTTTTGAATGCTCTGAGAAACGCAACTTTTATACTCCATTTTTACACAAAGTCCTTACAGTGGGGGTCCCACACCCTCTCCCGCTCGATCGCTTCGGTATCTCACGCTGTCAAAAATATTGTGCCCCCTTTGGGATTTTGCCCCCCTAAAACTAAAAGTGTTCCGGCGCGCCTGTACGTGCTCAATATTACTTTTACCACATCTAGCATTGCTTGTTTTCAGTGGGAATAGTTGTTTTATCCCATTTTGGTATAATCGTTTAATTGCTAATTCCATGCTTATACATGTACAGCCAGAAATCATTTAATCAATCATTAGATTTATGATATCTCTCATTTCCTTGTAAGCCAGGTGAAATATACCTATCTCATTGAATTATTCTACTCTTCTCCCTTCTTAACTTTCAACATATAACATTTATTTTATTACTTTTACATGTCATCATAGTCACTGTTATTGTATATATTTTGTATTTTACCTTGTACAGAATTTCGCAATTCAGCCTTCGGCTGCGATGAAGTTTTCTTAATAAATCATTTCAATTTCAATTTCAATTTTCAGTATAGAAATGAGGTGACGATCAATGCCATCACCGTACTATTTCTTTTGCATTTTATCGTTCTATTTTTTCTCCTCCCTGAACGTGTGGAAATAGCAATCTTTGGTTCATTCAAGAGGGTCTTTATTGTAAAATATGTAAAAAAAAAAAGAAGATATCATCTGCTGTAATCTCCGGGCTCTGCAGCCTGTCTCGAAGATAATAACCATTACTATTACTATACTATACAAGTAATTCAAACTATATAAAAAAACTGAGAGAGGAAGTGAGTGATTTTATTGACTCTCTCATTGCATATCAATGAGTAGTGAGTTGTGCAAAACTGTTTTGCGAAAAATAGGCAATCATGACTTTCTTATTTTGCATCCGTTTTCTATGATTTTTTTAAAAACCTGTTTAAGGTTTAACGTAACCCTAGAAAGTTCGATCACTGCGCATACGTGTGTCACCGAAGTCTATCGCGTGATCAAATTTTGACGGATCCATATCCCCAGGGGCGGATCAAGGGGCACATGTTCCCGAGGAAAAAATTGACAAGCAAAAAAAACAACAACAAACAGGGTTTTAACAAAAAAATTAAGAACATTTGTCAACGAAAAAATTTGACAAGCAAGCAAAAAAAGGAGAAGAAGAAGAAAAAAGTCTTTACTTTCAAAAATCAAGGGTGGGGGTGCACACTTCTGTTTTAACGGCATTTTTACATTACAAATTTTAATTTTACCTCTCAACTCCGCCAAAAAAAATGTTCAGTTATTCCTTATTAGTTTATACATATGGCGTTCCACAGTTTACTGAGAGAACAACAGAACTTCAGAAGAAGCGGTGAGTTTCGCCACTACTACACTAGCCATAAAATCAGCATTTATGGACAAATCTTTTGCCTTAATTGTTCCTATTCAATTTGCACAAATCGCCAGGTAGGTTGACATCTCATATGATATATTCATAGAATGTTAATTAGTAATTAAGACGCTTTTGCCCGAATGAAACAATAATGTAGTCCCACATCTTGACTTTCATGTATGATGGGGGGACCTAAAAGCTACGCACTTTGTTTTCAAACAATAGAAACTATCCCAATTTTAATATTTCAACAAATTACCTTCCACTTATTTGTGGCAAACTGTTTTCAGAACATTAACCAAGAAGAAAATGTGCAAAACTCACTAATACGAAAATCCCGCCGCGTTTTCCGAACATCTCTTGATTTCGCCGCCCGATGTAGACCACTCTAGGACTAGGACTAGGAGTCTAGGCGACACCCCAATACTTACCCGTGCTAATAAACTGGGACTCCACTCACGCGCGTTTGGGCCTCCCTAGCTTAGAACTAAGCACTAATATCACCTTAAAAACTAAATCTACAAGGTATGTATAATCTATTTACAACTTTAATAATGTTTAATCGGTACTCACCGGTTCTTTTGTTGCATTTTCAGACCATTTCTCACAATTCTTCGTAAATATTTGCGGCAAATTTTGTCGCCATAGACAGCTTATCATCCATCTTTATTGATAAATGGAGCGCCCTTTACGATAGTTGTTAATGCCGCGGAGA
This sequence comes from Lytechinus pictus, assembly GCF_037042905.1. Taxonomy (NCBI): domain Eukaryota; kingdom Metazoa; phylum Echinodermata; class Echinoidea; order Temnopleuroida; family Toxopneustidae; genus Lytechinus; species Lytechinus pictus. The sequence goes on from NW_026974154.1 coordinate 345,961, forward strand.
AATCGTTAGGCATTTTGGCCTGTGTTCAAGGCGTTCTTTCTGTTTTATTTTTTATATTGAAGATTGTGCATTTGTTGAATAGCGCCGTCTACGTCAGGTATGAGATCGAGTGTATAAATACACTCTTCCAAAATAATTATGATTCCGACCTGGCGCTGTTTAACTTCAATCTCTTTCACCTAAATTAGCGATGAATGCTAGCATTATAAAATATATATTATTAACGTCTGACGAAAAGAATAACCAACCGATCAGCTGACGAGAACGCGAATCACGTGATCTTCATATCAGCTTCGATCGCGAGTCAGAAGAGAAGAGCAGCTGCCCAGAAAATCAGGAAAAAGCCGTGAAAATGTAAGTTCCCCTTCATTTCTTTCATTTTTTGTTGTTGCTAACGATGCATTTACACTATAAAATTATAATTTAAATAAGAGAAAGGAATATAGCTTGTACTTGTGATATAATATATAAATATCCTGTTCTCAGAGATTTCTAACCAAAAATACTACTGATGTCGCCTATGAGGTCCATACATGTAATGTTGGACCTCGTTGGTACTAGGAGTGATGTAGACTAACGTTCACTCAAGGGTTCATTTCTATCCTGCCTGTGGGGAATCTACAGGTAGGACTATGGTATGCCAATGCTGTACACAACACACACTTTAAAAAGTCATTAAAAAATCACTTTTGTGACCAAAAATACTAGTTTCCTTACAGTTGCAATTTATTTATCATTAGTAACTTGGGGGTAATTTTGTTATTCACCCCTACGCTAAAAAAGTTGAATTTTGGGCATATTTTTGTATACGCCCTCTATTGGTGGAAAGTAATATGGCTCTACAATTTTGGTTTTTCAATCTCTATTTTTAATTAAGAAAAAATAATCTAAAGATTCAAATTTACTTAATAGCCAAGTTATATGATGAATAGCTGTACTGGAACCTGACAGTGTAAAAAAATCAAGCATTTGTCTCAAAGGAAAATAGAAAATAAGCCAAACATTGCCAACCTTATTTCACCACACAGGGAGGAGTACCAGAGAACAAGGTTATATCATAACCTTGTTCATAGAATAAGTGACTAACGTTAGAACACTCCCACTCACACTATTGCGAGGTTCGTATATGCTATACGAATCTCGCACAACCACCGTGTTTATGTAGTGGATTTTGGAATTGTCGTTAGCATCGCTTCATAACGTGAATGCTGTTAGCAGAAACCCATTCCGCTACTCACCAGGGCTTATTCTTGTTTAAAGTGTTGCATTTTCAATTTTTAACATATTTTTTTAGGCCTAATTAAAAATGACCCAAAAAAAGCAAAATCGCTTACCTCCGCCTGGAAAGTGGCTTCGCATGTCTCTTCCACGGAAATAAAAGGAAGGTCGTTGGTGGCGGGGGGGGGGGGGGGTTCTTATTTTTATTTGGCAACCAGTCAAATTTGACTATTTTTGCCATCATAAATATTGTATTATTAACATTTGTTTTCTTTGAAAATATAAAAAATATATGAGTAAAGTAAAATTCAAATATTTGTTTCTTTTCCTTTCCTTTTTTTCTTTTTCTTTTCTATGTCTTTTAATTTTAATAGGATATCTACTAGGATTTAAAGTCGAGTAGGTGCATAGAGATGTGTCTCTCAATTTAAAATCAGGGCTTTTATTGAAAATATTTTATATGAACGTACTAAGTATGCAAGTAAAAACCTAGGATGGAGATGACAGAGGAAGAAATTAGGAAAATCACAGCTCCAATCCTACACCCGTACCGGAGTATGGGGATACGTCTGTCCCGTTGATGTGAACATCAACGTCAGTGAAGTCTCGATCTTTCCCGGAGACAAGACGCCTTTAAATCCTACCTACTTTGGGAGACAAGCCCTTGTAGGATGGAATGTGATTTTGGGTGAGTTTGGGCGAAAAAAAAAAAAAAAATATATATATATATATACACACACATACATATCCATATACGTATTCATCATTTAAGTATAAGTAAACTGTAAGGCAATTATCTGAAGGCTATACATGTTTGGTTAGTCATGATCATATAAAGATGTAATTTCAAAATAAACAGTAGGCCTACTTGGCTATAATATAAAGTAATTAAAAGTAATCAAGAGCAGTCCAACTTGTACATAAAACTTTGTCTATTTTTTGTATTCTTCTTTCTCAATTGGCTCTCTTGTAATTCTTTTTTCCCTTTCTTCCTCTTCTCCCCTTCTTCTCTTTTTTTTCCTGGTCGTGAGTTAAAAAATCCCCCATGAAGCTTGGCATATGGTTATGGCAGAACTAAACAAAAAAGCTCAATTTTTTTAACTGCTCCTCGAATAGCTGGGTAACTGATGAACTAGATCGACATGGTGCTTTCATCGCCCGTTTTCCTCGAGTCACCTATATATGACTAATCATCAGCCGAGAAGGAGACTTTCTCCAACCGTTGACCAACATAAAAACATTGGCCCCAGTATCCGATTTACAGAATTAATTGAGGAAAGCATCCGGGCTTTCTGCGCATATATTGCAATGTTTTCCAAAGCATTATAATATATATTTAAAAACAAACTAGCTGAAAAGGCATGCAAATACATATTTTATATATATATATATATATAAAACATTCTTCCTTTGATATTTTTCTTTTGTATTTTAGGTAAATTTTGAGAAAATCGAAAATACCATAATTCATGCCATTCTTTAAAGGGGTTTATAATGTTTGTTTCAGGATTGTTAATATACGCATAATTCAACGAGTTGTACAATTTAAACTGTTCTAAGAAGAAGATATATGTTTTACTGTTTGTTATATATTCGTTTCGTTCTAAGGACGAAACGTACGAGTGATTTTTGTTTGTCGATGTCTATGCTTTTTAGCAGGGAGGGAATCTCTATAGGTTCCGTCAAATCTGTTTCAGCGAGCAGCATAGCTCTTTGAATGATATAACGTGGGCATTTCACAAGAAAATGGTCAACAGTTTCCAATATTTTGCAGGAATCACAAAAACCAGTGGGATGTAGTTTTAATCGGAAGAGATCGAAGTTAAGACCTATTATTCCGAAACGAAGTTTATGTAGTAGACTTTCGGCAAATCTGTTCAGGTGGCATTCGTATAAAGAAAGATTCACTTGTGGTTGTATCTGTCTCATATTACAAATGGAATACTTCCATCTGTTTTGCCATTCCTGTGTATATTTTTTTGTTATCAATGTTTTTGCTTCATCGGAACCTAAACTATTTTGAATTTCGATTCTCTTTGTTAAAGCTACTTTTGCATGAAAATCTGCTGTTTCGTTTCCACTTATACCACAATGGCTTGGTATCCATTCTAGAAAGATTTCTTTACCCTGGTATTGAAGCTTAGTAGTTAAAGTTAGTATTTCAGTTACAAATGATATGTTTTTCATATTTTGTATAGCTAACAGCGCACTTTGTGAGTCACTTAAGATAACTGTTCCTACATAAACATTAATATTTTCTAACCACTCTAAAGCAAGTACTATTGCAGCCAACTCAGCTCGGAAAACTGAAGTATTATCATTTAGTCGTTTTGATTGGTGGTAAGACCATGTGGGTACGAAGAATGAAGCCGCAGAAGCACCTGTATTGGGTGCTTTTGATCCATCTGTATATATGTGTAGTTGATGAGACCATTTCTTGTTAATTCGTCTGAGACTTTCTTGATAGAGAAATGAGGGGTTTTCGTTTTTATTTAAAGAGTAACTAAGTTCAGTGGATACTACAGGGGGTATGAAGAACCAGGGTGGAAAATTACTCATATTTGTTTCAATATGGGGGCCCTGGTTTTCCGTTCTACAGCCAAATGGTTTGTTTATTTTTTGTAGTTTGGAAAGTTCCAACTGCCAACATGGTTCGATACTTTTTAATACAGGGTGGTCTTTATGTGTTTCAATCTTTTGACGAAAATTATCAGACAACATCTGTCTACGTAAATCGAGTGGAAGTTCTCCTAGTTCCACCTGGAGAGCTTCCAAAGAAGTGAGTGGTAATGCACCTGCACATATTCTTAGGGCTTGATACTGAATCGAATCTAGTTGTTTTTAATAGAGGGTGCCGCGCTGTCATAGGCTTCACAGCCATAGTCAATTAAAGATCGTATATAGGGTCTATAGACCATTAAAAGAGATTTCGTTGAGCTTCCCCATGTGGTTCCTGTTAGATTGCGGATGATATTCAATTTTCTTTTGCATCTAATTATAATATCAGCAATATGTTGTTGCCACGTAAGCTTCTGATCAAAAATCACTCCCAGAAATCGTTTAGAACTTTGGAAAGTAAGGTCCTTGCCATTTAGTTCTAATTTTGGGTATTGTATTTTATGTTTTTTTGTGAAGAGTACTGGGTTTGATTTATTTTGAGATAGATGGAATCCCCATTTTGCAAACCAATCACCTAGTCTATTTATATATTTTTGCAATTTTCCTGTGATCTGGTCAAGGTTATTACCTGATATCCATATTGCACAATCGTCTGCATAAGTGGAAATAGAAATTGATTCTTCAGATGGAATATCACTTAACATGATGTTTAATAAAATGGGACTAAGGACACTCCCTTGCGGTAGACCATTGTGCATAGTGTATATTTCAGATTTTGTTTTTCCCACAGCCACTTGGAAGGTTCTATTTTTCAAATAGTTTTGAAGAAAAATTATTATTTTTCCATTGATATTATTTTTTAATAGTTTGTAAACAAGTCCATCTATGTTGAGCCTATCATAGGCTTTCTCAATATCTAAGAAGAAGGCAAGGGTGTATTCTCCATTATTGATGCTCTTTTGAATATCATTTTCTAGATTAATGATATTATCTGTTGTACTTCTTCCTTTGCGGAAGCCGCCCATATGCATAGGCAATATATTGGATTTTTCTATGAACCAGTCAAGTCTGTCTTTAATCATACGCTCAAATATTTTTATGAAACACGAAGTAAGTGCAATGGGTCTGTATGAGGACAGAAAACTTAAGTCTTTGTTTTGTTTCGGGATAGGGATGAGAATAGAGTGTTTCAGTTCAGTGGGAATCTTTCCAGTGTCCCACATTGAGTTTAATATTTTTAGCATGGTTTCTTTTGTTGAAAATGGAAGTTTTTTATATACTTCGTAGGGTATTTTATCCTCTCCTGGAGCAGAATTTTTGCAGGAGTTTAGAGCCTTTTCCAATTCGAAGGATTTGTATGGCTCATCGAGGATATTTCCATGTATTTGAGTTAGATTCAAACTTAGACTGATTTTATTTTTACTTATTGATTGGAAAAAATTACCAAAGGCTTCTGCCTTTTCTTGGTCTGTAATAAATTCCTTTTCTTTTTCTATTATGATTGGTATTTTATTTCCTCTTTTAATCTGAATTCCATTCATCTGTTTTATAATCGACCATACTACCGATTCTGGCACGAAGCGATTTAGTTTGATGCAGAAATTGTGCCAGTAAGTACGTTCCGCTTGACGGAGCGTCTTTTGGGCTTGGGCTTTTTTCTTTTTGAATGTATTCAGGTTTTCTATTGAGATGTGTCTTTTTAATTTGTTACTAGCTTTATTTCTATCCTTAATTGTTTTGGAACATTCTTTTGTCCACCAGGGGATAGGCTTGTGATGTTTCTTGCATCTTTTAGGTATTGTTTCATTGATAACATTTAAAACACATTGTTTGAAGAGAGCGTAGTCCTCTTGTAAATCAGACCAAGTCATATCCTTGAAAATTTCTTCACATCTTTCGGAGAATTTTACCCAGTCCATGTTCTTGAAGGACCAAAAATTTTCTGGAGTGTGGTTTTCAACTTCAGAACATATGCTTGTAGTCTTTTCCATTAGCACCTTTATTGCTATTGGAAAGTGATCACTCCCGAGTGAGGTGTCGAGTACTTCCCATGAACATTTGTTCGATATATCTGGGGATGCTATACTTAGATCTAAACACGACATCTTTCCAGTCACTGGGTCCAATCTAGTACCTGTTGCATGATTAAGTATAACAAAATTATTTGAAGCAATGAAATGTTCAACAGCCCGACCGTTAGCGTCGTTTTTCTCACTACCCCATAAAGTGTTATGAGCGTTGAAATCTCCTACGTAGATGAGATTATTCGTCTTTACGAATTCAGTTAATTTCTTGAGAATATGGTCATCTATTTTTTTACATGGGTTATAATAATTTACTACAGATACTCTAGATTGCAAGGTATGTATTTCCACCGATTGAAGTTCAAGCTCTTCATCATATCGAGGATAGTAAAGTTATAAAGTCAAAAAGGGGCCTAAGCTTTCGATCCTAGCAGAATCTTCGTCGGAGGCAAAATGACAAACATATAAAGTGGAACAACCATAATATAGACCACAAACAAGCTACAGCAACACTAGAAACAAGGAGACAAAAGGGGCATTAGTGAGTAGAGAAGACCAATCAGGTTAGTGAAGGGGATGAAAGAAAAGGAGTAGGCAGACACAAAGGGAAGTTAGTGTAAGTAAGGCCAAGAGGGATTAAGATAATGAGGCAGGCAACATCAAACAGGATCTGGAACAAAACAGTGATAGAGGGATGAATAACTAGAGAATTAGTGAGAGGTGGGTCAAACAGGTTACAAAGAAATGCTTAATAAACTGGTGCATAAGAGTGGGGGGGGGGGGGGGGAAAAAAAGAAGAAAAAGAATGGGGAACAACTGATAATGTGCAAAAGACATATAAGTATATATGATAAAGCATTAAACAAACTAAGAGAAGAAGGTAAGTGTAAATATGTATCTATAAGTGATATGTATATAAATATATCCAAAAAAGAAATGTATATGAAAAAATATATAAATATATACACATATGGTGTAACTGATATGGTAATCCGCTAGGTGTGACGGGAAAAAACATAAGACTATATAGCAGGAAAGAAAAAAAAACCTGTATATGTGAAAAGGAGGAAGCAAATTGCCTAAAAAGGTAAAAGCAAATATAGAAGAGAGGGGGTGTATTATGAAGAAACCATAGTATACATGTAAATAAGCAAATGTGGTAAATCTAAAAGAGGTGAGTGGAGAAAAAACAAATATATATATAATATGTATATATAATAATTATTATATCGCCTGAATAAGGAAGGAAAAATTGGAGCTGAGCTTGTATGAGATATGGGAGGAAAGTAGAGTAAGAAACTATAATGTAACTATTCAAAAGAGCTGAGGGGAAAAATTATATGTATATATAAATTGAAAGTGGATAGGAAAGAAAAATCAGTCGTTCCCCTCTTGGATGTTCAGGCCATGAGGTTGGGTGGTGCGAAGTCGTCTCATCCAGAGCTTCTCCCTGCTAGTACGGACTGAGTCAGGACGGGTACTTAAAGATTCGATGCCCTGTAGCATCATGTCAGTGATGGAGTGGTTGGGGAGGTTAAAATGGCGGCCAACTGGAGTGTCCAGCTTTGCTGTGTTGACGGTGGATCTGTGCCCGTAGAATCGTTTCTTGAGTGTGGTCTTGGTTTCCCCTATGTATTGTACCCTACAAACTCTGCAAGTGATGAGATATACAACATTAGTGGTAGTGCATGTGATTTTGCCCTTGATTTGGTGAGACAGGCTGGTAGAGTTGCTGGTGAAAGTATCGCCCTCGTGAAGGTGTATTTCACATATGATGCACCTGTTGCTGGTGCATTTGAAGGTGCCATGCTGTATGGGAGAAGAATGGTTAGTGAGGGAGGGCACTTCAGCACGAACAATGAGGTCCCTGAGATTCGGTGGGCGTCGGTATGCTAGAAGGGGAGTATCGGGAACGGCCTGTTGGAGACGATCAGAAGTGTGTAAAATGTTAATAGTAAAAGTTAATAGAATGGTGCACATAAATTGCACATCCACCCCTACTTTGTCCACCCTGGTTGGTTCTATTCCTGGGGAAACATGTGTATTCAGGAATGTGAAAAATCTTATCATCCGTAAACCATGTCTCCTGTACACAAATTATATGGTAAATTTTGCTATTTTTTGAAGAAATAAATTTTACTAATTCTTCACCATGCTTACACATGCCCTGCGCATTCCATTGTAAAATGGTGAGTGCTGATAGTATTGTCATAAGTTTACTGCCCTTCATTGTTTGTATTTGCTTTGATGTTCAAAAGCCTTTGGGCAGTAGCTTCAACAATGTTTATTACGTCTTTTTTAGAGTATCTGTCCGTAAAAAGGAAAATGAGATGAGAGATAAGCTCTATAATCTGTTCATAATTTGCATTTGCTAAGTTATTTTCGGTTCTCCTCGACTCGTCATTATTGTGTTCTTCTATTGGTATTTCCCGAGAAGGACCTGGTAGCTGTGATGGCTGGTTGTTCTGGGTTTGGATACTAGGAAGGGTATCACTGGGACGGTTTTGAACGGGGTTTCTTATTTCACTTTGAGGGGTTTTAGTTTTAGTCATAGGAGTTGCGGTATTAGTAGGGGGGATTGAGGGATGGTTGTCTATTACCGGAATGGGTTTATTTACATTATTCTCTTTCGCTTGATCATTCTCTACAAAAAATTTTGTAGCTTGGGCATAGGTTAGGTTGTTTTGAATTTTCAGTTGTTGAATTTTCTTAGCATTTTTGGCAGCAATACATCCGTTATACGCTGCTGAGTGTTTGCCTCCGCAATTTACACACGTTCGGTCTTCTTTTCGTTTACATTCTTCAAAGGTGTGATTTTCTCCGCAACGGACACATCTAACTTTTGACCTGCATTGTGAAATTCCATGTCCGTAACGCTGGCATTTAAAGCACCTCGTTACCCGGGGTATGTACTGTTTTACCATAAAGAATTGAAAGTACATCGTAATTTTATCTGGTAGGGATGCTCTATTGAAAGTCAGTAGAACCGAACGGAGGGGTGTGGTTACACGTGCATTATTTCCATTGTCTGGGTCATCATTTTTAACAGTCTTACTCATTCTTTTAGCCGATGTTACACCCTGCAATTTGAGCTCATCTACAATCTCCTTTTCCGTCATTTCGAGAGGTACATTAGAAATAACTCCTTTTAGGCCTGTTGTTTTCTTTTCTACCTTTACATGGATATTCCCTATGTTATTTAATTGTAGAATAGCCCTCAGTTGTTTGATGTTCTTGCATTTAACAAGAATCGCTTTACCTTGTTGTATTGGTAAAATACGTTCTACAGGATTAATGGCAACTGCCTTTATTGCATTAGCTAGAATGGCCGGACTCACATCCTTGAAACTCTTATGTTTTTCAATAGGGGTAATTATCAGGTCTAAATTCCTATTCTGGTATGGCGATGAGATACTGGGGTCTGATTCGTATGATGACGATTTATCCGTATTTTTCATATCTGCTCCCAAATTACTGGCAAGTCTCGGTCTTTTCCCAGGTCGTTTTTTGGGACGAGAGTAAGAGACAGTCATAAAATCGTCATCATCCAAATCAGGTCCATGATCTTCAATAATCTCCGGCGCTGATACCGACGCTTGGGCCATTATTGATGGGGACCAATAAGGCGGGAAATACAAAATAAAGAGGAGTGCGTTGTGTTAGTAGTATATGTATAGCCTTCAAGAAAAATGCCTTACCTTATTTTCTTTTGCCCGTTGAGACAAAACTCCTACATATATCTCTAAATCCAAGTATAGATATCCTCGATTAAAGAAAACAGCAGTTTAAAGCTCAAAATTAGGGTAAAAAAGCAGATTAAGGCGGATTTTGAATCGAAACAGGTGCCTGGATAGACGTGCGACGTGCGTAGCGTATCGTTCGCCGAGATTGTGTGTACCTAAAACAGTTCACAACCTTATTTCAGCTTGGTGGTATTTTTTAAAACTAGATTTGTGATTAATTTTATCCGCAATTCCAATAATTGTTTGATAAAATAGAGACCCCAATAAATGCAATAACTAAAAAAAATTACATTTTAATTATTTTTGCTGACGATGATACTTTTTGGAAAATATTCAAAACGATGACAAATCAAACAAAAAATATAGAAAATTCTATGTACCTTGAACAAAGCCCCGCGAGTGCTACCGTTCGTTTGTCAATTAACGTTCCACTAAAGTCTTTACAATAAAAAGACTAAACACTTGGCCGTCTTTGCGTAACGCTTTGCATCGATTTACGTGTAAGATAATTTTTGTGTCTAGTCTTTCCCTTGTAGTGTCTTTGATATGAAGATAAATCGCGCGCCCTCTTTCGCTCATTAGACGAAAAATTTGAGATCCAGAAAGGCGACCACAGTATTTTGTCAACGGGAAGAAAAATCAACGCTTAAATGACGCATTTTGAGGGATATTCATCGAATTATGAGGAATTGACTTCACATCGTTCGGTAAGTTTCGTAGGAGGACTTCATTCTGTAAGTCCTCATATTCATTTTTCAGAAAATATCGTTAGGCCTACATGTCGAATGCGCCGTGCTTATTCTGTAGTCGGCGGCAGAGATGTAGCCATGGGTGGAACACTCCTAGTACCAATGAGGTCCAAACATTACATGTATGGACCTCATAGGCGACATCATTGGTATTTTGGGTTAGAAATCTTTGAGTACAGGATATTTCTATATTATATCACAAGTAGAAGCTATAATTCCTTTCTTTTTACTTAAATTTAAATCTTCGTGTGTAAATGCATTGTTAGCAACAACAAAAAATGAAAGAAATTAAGGGAAACTTACATTTTGACGGCTTTTTCTTGATTTTCTTGGCAGTTGCTCTTCACGTCTGCCTCGCGATCGGAGCTGATATGCAGATCACGTGATACGCGTTCTCGTCAGGTGATCGGTTGGTTATTCTTTTCGCCAGACGTTGATAGTTATATATTTCATAACGCTATCATTCATCGTAAATTTAGGTGAAAGAGATTGAAGTTAAACAGCGCAAGCTTTAATTTTTTTTAAAATAACGTTTAATTGATTGCACAAGTTTCGCCTCTGACATGTAGGATAATTTGGTCCAATAATGGCGTAACGCGTAACTACGGGGGGGGGGGGGGGGGGGAGGGGTGTCCCTACCACTACCGTCCACAAGCCAGTAATTATCTTTTTTCTCTCTTTTTTTAACCAAAATACTCCCCCCCCCCCAGAAAAAAGGAACCAGAGTTGAAGAGAAAGAGAATTATGATAGAGGAACACAAAATGCTTTATTTTTTTCTTCAGCTTTTACTGTTTTATTCGACTTATAATCAAATATTAAGTTGGGCTTAGAACATTTTTTTTTTAAAGTCAATTAATAGAAAATATTCCTCCTCGGGATTTGAGCTTTCATGAAAAATCAATCTTTTTCATGATTACCGAAAATACTTAAATGTAAAAAAAAAATTATCGGTGTATAAAGCTTTAGCTGATGCGTTGCGCCCGCCTTATTTTAATGTTGAGATACAACTTTATGCTTTTACTGAATTCCTAAAAACACTAATTCTCAGATCATTTGTCGCAATCGAATGACTCGATTGGTAAATAAGCTTATGAATGATTATTATGTTTCATGAATTATTTAAAATGTGTCTCTCTATCATTTTTTAATACCAAAAACAAATGTCAGCTCGTGCTTTTTGCTCGCAACATTTTGATTAGTAAGAAGTTCTTGTATATGCGAGTTTGATATAGATAAATAACTAGAGAGAAAGGGGGGAATCCCTCAGCCAACTTGTCCTCGCTTATTCCAAATTTATTTTTATTATCCTCGTGTTGTGAGTGTTTCAAATTTTTTTTTTCACCCTTTTTATTGTCTCGGAGCTTCCCTCTATTTCTTTTAACTATGATGTAGCCCTTTCAGTTACTTGTTTTTTATGTTCTATTTCATCGAAAACATAATTATTAAACTGACGTAGAAGACTTTACAACGAAATTTTGATATTGTTTTTTCTTGTTTGTTTGGCTTTCTTTTTTCTTCTCCTCAGTCCTTCTTCTTCTTCTTAGTTTCCCTTTCCTTTCTCTTTTATTTCATTTCATGAGGAATCCGCCAACTTATAAACAACAACAAACATATTTAGAGGCGGATATCCAGTGAGGGGGCGTGGTGGTGTGCCCCTCTAAAAAAGGAGGAAAATAGGAAGGAAAAAAAGAAGGGAAGGGGGAAAAATAAGAAAAAAAGAAACACGATGATGGCAATGATGATGATGATGAAAAATATCTTGGTGAAGATGATAGTGATGGTGATGGTGGCGGTGATGATGATGATGATAATGATGGTGGTAGTGGTGATGAAGATGAGAATTAAGTTGGTGACGATGATGATGACTAGATGTAATTTTGTTATTTTGTATTTAAACAAATTAAGTAGTGCAAAGGCGAATTCATTTAAAATTTATTATGAATATAACAAAAAATCCATCCCCACCAAAAAAAAAAAAAATTAAAGGTGAGATATTTTGAAAATTATTTGTGACTGCGCAGGTCTATGCGAGCAGCTATGGGATATAATTATGGTAAAAAAAGTAAATGAAATGTCAAGAAATACATGATAATGACTTTTATTGTACATTCAGTATATCAATAGATAACTTCATACTCGTTCCAAAAAAGAAAAAAGTGGGTAATTACGGACCATTAAAAATGGGAAATTTTGGCATTTTATATTACATAGAATATAGAGCAACTGCTCGTTTATGACGTCACAAATCAAGCATTCGAAATTCTATTAACTCCTATTTTTTTTAAAATAACACCTTCACCGATATTTTGAAATTATTTTTCTTATATTTTCACAATATCAAGGTGAAATTCCCCTTTAATTTACAAAACAGTATTAGCATGATCAGTGTGTAGCGGTAAGTTATTAACCTGATATAGACCTATCTATAATTCATGCGGCGCGCAGCGCGTGTGCAATGTTTAATAATATATTGCTGTGACTAGAATGAATGTCATTAAAAACATAATCTCACAGATCAAATAATGCCAGCTCGAGGCGCAAAATCAGAAAAAAATATATTTTCTGCCCTGATAATTTGATAACCCTAACCTAACCCAATATCTAAGTATTTTTATCATAAACAGGATAACTATAGACAATTGATTGAAAACTTTATATTCTTTTGCGAAAATGAATATGAAGGACAACTTTTTAATAAAGAACACAGTTTTAGAGCGTGATTTATACCTACAACCGCTTAATCCTGTCACTGTCGGTATGACATGAAGCAGTTGGAACTTTCTGATTCCATCAGCTCAATAATTTTTGCAACAGGTGCCACTCCAACAAACAGACAGACATTTGCCCAAACAGACAACATGTAGCTCAACCTCTGCTCATTTCTTTTTGCACGGGCACATAATATCTCGACCTATACCCATCACTTTTCTCACTATTTTCTCCTCCCTTTTATTTTCCATTAATTTTTCTTTCATTCACTTTTTTCTGTCCTCTTTTCCCTTCTAGTTTTTTTTCTCGTCTCACTGATTTTCTTCACCCCCAGCCCCCGACGCCCGTGCAGATTCGCAAATAATTTTAAGAGTATGTCTACTTGGCAAGGGTGGAAATCTCTCCCCAAAGGTAGGGGGACCAGGGGCTGGAAATTTGACAAGCATAAAACAAACAAACAAAAACAAAAAAGAAGGTTTATCACCCCAAAAAGAAGGTAATCTTGACCAAAAGAAATTTGATAAGCAAACAAGCAAAAAAAGGGCACCCCATAAGTAAGATCGTCTCTTCCAAAATACATATTTTATTTCGATTTTGAATGAAAAGACCAAAAATAGTAGGGGGATGACATTTCATAATGTGCCCCCCTTACTATTTTAGGTGAGGGGGACATGTCCCCCTGGAATTTGCGCCCATGTGGGTGGGGGGTGTTGCGCCTCCCTTTCGGAATCATTATGGAAGAGTGTAAATACTCGCTGTGATTTCGATCTAATACCTATAAAAAAAAAATTGAACAGCTACGCCTTGAACACAGGCCAAAATGCCTAACGATTTCTCCGCGGCATTAACAACTATCGTAACGGGCGCTCTATTTATAAATAAAGATGAACATGTAGCTGTCTATGGCGACAGGATTTGCCGCGAATATTTCCCAAGAATTGTGAGAATTGGGCTGAAAATGCAACAAAAGAACTGGTGAGTACCTATCAAACAGTATCAAGCTATTTATTAAAGTGTGTTTTAGTAGTATAGTTTAACAATATCTAGATTATAAACTTTAGTTCTAAGCTAGGGCGGCCCAAATGCGCGTGAGTGGAGTCCCAGTTTATTAACACGGGTAAGTATTGCGGTGTCGCCTAGAGTGCGTTAGAAGGGGTCCTAAAGCTACGCACTTGATTTATCATGCAAAAAAATAGTATTTCCTGTGCCTCAATAACTAAAATATATTCATATTATCATAGGATAAAATGAAATTAAAGCGAATATAACTCTAAAATTCCAAACAGTTGTTGGTTTTCTCTGCATTTAGAGATTTACTGCAGTCTCTGTAGAAAAAATTGAATAGGAATCGCTTGTCATTCTGCAGTCAAAGTTCCACACACAAAGTGCGCATTTGCCATAAAAACTGCATGCGCGATGAGTGGTGCGTAGCTTTAGGACCCGTGCAGCTTTAGGACCCCCTACCATACTGTAGGCCTAGACCAAAAGCTTCAGTCTCTGCTCACTCATGGGTTAAATGTAGTCTTGAGGACGCAATGATGATGACTTTTTAAATCCTGTCATATACTTCTCCATCATTGACGTCTTGAACAGGCCTTAATAGACACGTAAGAGAACCAGGTAAATAAAGAATAAAAGATGGATTTCCCTTGGAAATCCATCTTTTGATGAAATAGTCACGTAAAATGTTTTTATTTTATTAATTTCTACACCTAATGCGTAGGAAGGTTTTAAAAAAAAGACTTGGGTAAAAATGATACAAAATGAAGGTTTCTTACCAGATTGATGTCGCGTAGACCCCTCGATCCACATGTAAACAACGCAAATACAATGGCGTCGACCCTTGAACCGCTTATGTATTAATACGCATTTCCGATAAGCGATGCCGTTCTGAAGAACAATTTATAGATAAAAAAATTATTTCACGAATATTAAAATTCATTATGTGATTATAAATAATTAGCGATTTTTTCAAAGAATCTAAAGCCTGATTGGCAAAACCTACCTCTCACCTCTGAGATTTGTGCTTGCGTGTGAGCCAGGCTTAACAAGTTCAATAATGAATTATATCTTTTTTTTGTCTACGGCAGGAAACATCTTGAAGCAGACAGTTTCTGGGACGATGACAGACGTCTGATGAGGGTTGATCATGATCACATAGCCATCCCTGTTAATACGCGGTGTACAGAGACGTTGCTGAAGAGAGATAGATTGGAAGGAAGGGTATCATTTCTTAATGCATCAGATAGTAACAGTGAAGCTAATGAAACATTTAAGACAGGAGCACACCAGTCTCTTCTGAAGAGAGATGGATTGGAAGGAAAGGTGTCACTTCTTAATACATCAGATAGTAACAGTGAAGCTAATGAAACATTGAAGACAGGAGGACGCCAGTCTCTCTTGAAGCCATCCTCATCTATGGAGAGTGGTGTAAAATCAGGTCTTCGAACACAAGGTAGTTCATCATTCTGCAGTAGTTCCCAAGAGAAAGAACAGTCTACCACTCTGTCATGTGTAACACCTGTTGGACATACACATATGTCAGAGACTGGTAGCAGAACCCTTCTTCATTCAACCTCTGAGTATACAAGTGAGCCATCATGTCAGAAGGATGGTTTTCACCACTCTCCCACCAACCCATCAGGACATTCACCTGCGTTATGGAGTGGGAAAATATCCAACATGGAAGCAAAGCTGGTCTGCATGTATCTATCACCCTCAAAGAAAACTAAAATCACCACTCCTTACGGTAGACTGAAAGCGATGATAGAAGGATGGACCAAAGAAGGAAGGTTAGATTGGAAAGAGGAGTTGAGAGATGAGATTCCTAGGAATTGGGAGAGACATGGAGATTTAGTTTTACTACCATCGTCATCCTTCAGAGATCCAGCATGGGATAATGTGTAGGTATACAGTGGCAGCACAAGGAATTTTGAAATAGGGGGGCAAGTCAGTGTCTCCACTCTTCCCGAAATTCAGGAAATTTTACTTTTTCCAGGAACTGTTTGGGAAATGAAAAATTTCCAGGATATTCATTGAAATACGAAAGTTACAATCTAACCACAATGAAGCGTTGCAATTTGTTATATTTATGTTATATTGGTATTGTTTTCCTATAAACGTAGCTCAAAATTTTCCGTTGCATGTCATATTTTTAAAGAGGGTGTGAAAAAAAAGTTAGATTCCTATTTTGGTTACTTGGACCAAATTTTATTATTTATTATTGCCTGATTTTTGTTAAAAATCAAACTTGAAAATTCCAGGAAATGTCTATGAAATTCAGAAAATTTGTTTTGGATCTGAGGAAACACTGGGACAAGTGGAAGTAAAAGATAATTTTTACTCGCCTGCATAGCAGAGTGAGACTATAGGTGGTGCGTCGTCAACATTGAAATCTTAACCAAGGCTAAGTTTTGACATGTCATCATAATTTGTTTATGGGGGTGAAGGAGAGGCAGAGAAGCATTTGCTTTTCCACCACTATAAAGAACCTATCATCAAGGCCATAAGAAAGAAGTATAGACATGATATAAAGTACCTCTGCAATCATTTTAACATGCTCAAGGCAGAGGCAAGGGTGTTTGGACTGACTCAAAAGTAATGTGTGTGGGTAATTCCAATTCTCAAGCAAAAAAGTATTTTGAAATGGTGATGTTAATTGATCAACCATCCTTGTCTCAAGACCATGACAAAGCATAGTCAGGTTTTTGATTTTTCGGAAAATATTTCAAGTTTGATTTGTGTTTGACCCATCAAAGTCAACTCTTGCACACTCTTTTCGTAATAATGAACGTCCATTGCGAGACCACAGTAAAAGCCGTTCAAAGGCTAATTTGTGTTCATTATTACATTTTATTGTGATGCTGAAGGTCGTAAAATCAAAACGTCATCTTTCAGAATGCTTTTTCTGTGTTTATACTGTGTTTATATTTTTCTCCAAATTCAATTCTAAAACAAATTTACTATTTACATGTAACCAGGAAAATGGGACAATGATTGCACACTTTGGTTTCTGTAAGGTTTGTGTTTTGTAATTGCATTTGTATCATGATTCATTTTGCTGTTTATCTTTGAAAGTCAACATTTAACAAGCCATAACCCTAAGATAATTCATGCCTGAAATTTATTTGCTTCAATAGAGCTTGGTCAATCTAATTTTTCTGAATTATTTCAATCATTCAGGCGAGACTTCTGGTCGTTGGTAGCCAAGGCTTTAAACTGTACAAGGATTGCCAAGAGAGGCCGAATTCAATCTGATGACTTTAGATCTCCGCACACAGAGATGGTTTTAGGATCAGACCCATTGGTTGAACACAGAGATAATGGAATCATGTAAGTTTCTTGAACTTAAGAGTGATCTGCTACTACTACTTTTACAGGTAGATCGACTCCACCACCATCATCATCATCTTCATGATCTTCATTATCATCACCGCCATCATCGTCATCATTATTATCATCATTATCATCAGCATCATAATCATCATTATCATCATCGTCACCACCATCATCACCTATACCATCATTGTCATCATCATGATCATCATCACCACTATTATCATCATCATCACTCCCAACACTGACTGTGATCTCTCCTTGTGTGTTATAAATAGCTAGCCTATAACTATAACTATTGATAATAAAGAATGAATTAGTCTATCAATATTTGTAAAGAGGAACTTGAATGTTCTACAGAGGTAATATGACAGTTATGCTCATTGTCAATATGATAATTGTGCAATTAATGTACTGATTACTGAATTAGTGTAACTTTCATTTGAGTGGGCATCTATTGCTAGACAACTCTGCCCAATAGGTTGCATTATGGTTTATGAACGTGATTACTTGAGGTGACCACTGCCTGCTGCTTTGTATATCAATGTTTCTATTTTGTTTTCAGCTGTTCCTTTCATTTGAAGGTCAAGTCCACCCATAAAATTGTTGCTTTTAATCGATATAGAAAAATCAAACAAGCATAACGCTGCAAATTTTATCGAAATCGGGTGTAAAATGAGAAAGTTATGACATTTTTGAATTTCGCTTTAATATTTTTCACAAAACAGTTAAACGACCAACTCAGCAATACGCAAATGAGAGAGTCGGCAATGTCCTTCACTCACTTTTTTTTTTTTTTTAATTGTTTGAATTATACAATACATATTTGACAATAGGACCAACTTGACTTAACCATAAACTGTTAATAAATGGTAATTCCACGTGTTTAGGGAGGAATAAAATTTTGTTTCACATGACAATGAGGAGAAAATTCGAATATTTCTCTTTTTTATTTCATATAATAAAATATAAATGAAATATTGAGTGGAAGACATCAGTGCGCAAATTTGTAACAACCAGGATGTGCATATAATCTTAAAATGTCATAACTTTCTTATTTTACATCCGATTTTGATGAAATTTTCAGTGTTTTGCTTGTTGGCTTTTTCTCCTTTTATTCAAATTAGCTTTTTGTTGGGTGGACTTGTCCTTTAATAGATTGTATTGGTGAACTTGGTCTTTGATATCAATGATTTTTTTTTATTTTCAGCTATTCCTTTGACATACGTTATAGCATGTTTTCTTCTGGTAACATCACTGAAAAGCTCAGAGTGGCTAATCTTGATTGCTCCAATGAGACAGTTGTTGATTTATATGCAGGTAAGAAAGGCCTCATCTTTTAATGAGTTACAGTTGATCCAATCAAGATCAACTGTAAGGAAATCCATCTATGCTGTCATTTTTTCTACAAGAAATTTTCACAATCTCTTTAGTAAACAAAGAGAATCACACTGAATCTTCAAGAGAAATGAGGAATGTATGAATAATGCATTCCTAGATTATATTTTGAACAAATTTCCATTTTATATTTTGACGTTGCTGGCCATCCATACGCTATTTCTACTAGTCTAATTTCTACGATATGTTTTGAAAAAAATTATATTTCAGATGTTGACTTTGCTGGCCATCCATCATCATTTCTAGAATATGTTTTGAACAAATTTCTCTTTCAGATGTTGACGTTGCTGGCCTTCCATACGTCATTTCTAGAATATGTTTTGAACAAATTTACATTTTAGATATTGATGTTGCTGGTCATTCATAGTTGTGGTTGATCAATCGCAACTCTTTGTAAGACGGGGTGAAGATCAAGGATTATTTGGTATTTCTTCTCAAATAATTGGATCCCCATGATTATTGATGTATTATAAGAACACATCCAGTAATGATTGCAGGCTTTTTCTACACAGAACTAAATTGGGCCCTGTCTTACAAAGTGTTATGATCGATCCGATCAGCTACAACTATGGAAAGCCAATAACGTCATCATCTAAAATGATTGTTCGTTCAAAATATTTCTTACATATATGTTGTATATTCGTACATTCATAGTTTTCTTGAAAATTCAGGGTGTTTTTCTGTGCTTACAAAGGACATTGTGCATATTTCCTGGAGGAAAAAAATTATGACATTGATGCATTTCCATAAACTTGAGGTTGATTGGATCAATCATAACTCTTTGTAAGATGAGGCCCTGATGTTTGTTACTAAGGTTTATAGCTGAATCTATTGTTTATGTAAATTAATCAAAACAACAGTGGGCTTATTAATGCTCAAACCTTTGCAATCATCGATTGAACGCAATGTCATAAATGAATGCCTTAATTATTGGACCACCAGCGGATCCAGGGGGGGGGGCACATCCGGCCCCTCCCCCTTTGAGAGGCATAATCAAAATGTGTAATCAAGTTTCCTGTTGATGAAATGACCTTAAACTCTGGATGAAAACATTTTTTTTTCTGGATCCACCCCTGATTGGACCCTTTTTAAATGTACCTTTTTAAATGTAATAATGTATGCACTGCATCATTAAGTGCAATCAATGCAAAAATATCTGCATAAAAATAGATTCAAAGTCATCTATGCTTGCTAAACAGGCTATATTGGCAGATTTTCTTAATAGATTTATGTCATTGGATCTTGCTTTGATTTGTACTGTATTTATGTTTAAATTCATATTTGTTGGCCTGAAATATGGCATTTTCTGTGAAATGTGTGTTTTTCCTAAATGTTGTATTTTTCTGTATTGCAAAAAACCTTGATGTCTCCTCAATAAGTAAATGCACCATGTATTTTTATACTGTCATCTTATAGGTATAGGCTACTTCACACTGCCATACTTGGTGCATGCCAAAGCGAAACTACTCTATGCATGTGAATGGAATCCTCATGCTGTAAATGCATTGCAAAGAAACCTGGAGCTGAACAGTGTGAACGAGAGATGTGTAGTGCTAGAGGGAGATAATAGGAAGGTAAGACAATGTGCAGCATTTGTATAGCACCATATATCTGTCAAAGAAATTCAAAGGCGCATTTTTGGAGTAGCCAGCCAATCTGGGTCACCTGTAAGGGCATGCACACAGAACTGTGACCTGCGGGTCTCTACTTCTAATTTAACTAGTTGAGGGAATGCAGGTGGACCACTACACCGGATTCCCCCTACTCTTTTTTTAATAGGACAGTTGTTTCTTAACGTGCAAAGATGGTGACTCTCCTCTACGGAGGGCCTCTATTTAACATTCTATTCGAGGGACGGAGTGTTTTCCATTGTAACATAGCCTGCATCTATGAAACATGGGAGAGACGTTTACACACAACGCACTGGCTTCAGTCATCCGCCCGGGGTGGACTCGAACCCACGATCTTTAGTTCGACGGGCCAACACTCTACCTACTGAGCCAACTTTGCTCTCACTATAGAAAGGATTTGAGATTAATTGGGATGAATGAATCAATTGAGATTAGTGAAATAATCAGGATTATCATGATTTATTGGTTTAATGGGGACTGATAAATAAATCAGTAGGCTATTATTAATCATGGCTGTATGCAGGGGTTAGGAAGGGGATAGTTTCCCCCAGATATTTTGAAGACTTTTATCGTTTTACTGAAAATTTTCACGAAAAAGCTCACCAAAGATGAGTATTAAAGAAACTGTTCAGTTTCACTTCAGAAAATGCAAAAGTGCCCCATTAAGCTGGCCGCTAGCTATTAACCATTAAAAATAAACAAAAAGAGTTGATCACGTCACATTATTTTTCTAGATTTGACAATGTTGGCTGCATACATTTCAACAGGTATGTATTTTTTTGTGTGTGTTGCATTTCAGGTATGTCCAGTAGGTGTTGCTAACAGAGTAAACCTAGGGCTTATACCATCCTCAGAGCAGGGGTGGCCAGTGGCCTGTGCTGCATTGAACCCTATTACTGGAGGTATACTGCACATCCATGGTAATGTGGATTCCTACCCCCACCAGGAATGGAATAATCCAAGCAGTAAGAAGGATGATAGCTATCCGTCAGTGGGTTGCTTTTTGGATGATTCAGAAGTCACATCTAATCATTGTCAGCCTGTAGCACAAAGGAGGATTCAAGACACTGTGCTTCCTGAGAACAAGACATGCCAAGACTGGGAGATTGGTAACACTTCTCAGAGTGAAATATTCGAGAATGGTAACACTTCTTGGAGTGTATCAGGAAGTAAGGTATCAGAGAGTGGTAACACATCTCATAGTGTATCTGGTAGTAAGGTATCAGAGAGTGGTAACACTTCTCAGAATGAATCGGGTAGTATAAATGTAGAGACCGGTAACATTTCTCAAAGCAAAACTAATGGATTACATCCCACATGTTTATTCAACAAGAAAGTATCATCTAGTTGTTCCCATTACAAGCAAGCTAAATGGATTGAATGGGGTAGTGATGTAGCTAGGCAGATTAGAGGTCTTCTCCATGATCTACATGGTAGTCATTGGAATGTGGAGATGGTGCACATTGAGCATGTCAAGTCTTATGCACCTCATATTGATCACTTGGTTTTGGATATTGAATGTCGGCCGGTCTTATGACATTTACACTAGTAGCCTATATTATTTTGAAGTTAAAAGAATCAAATCAGAGAACATTATATTTTTTTATTTACCTCTTTAATAAAAACCTTGCGAAGTTTGGTTGGTTGGTTACTTTCACCTTCAACAAACTGTTTAGGCCTTTGCCCCGGATTGCCAAGAGAGGGCTCATTTGTATTCATGTCAACATTGATGCTTACTATGTTTATTGCATTTCTGGAAATGAAGCAAGATGAAGTAAAAGGGAACTCATCAAAGTAAAGCACTTGAAAGAATGTCATTGAAAAAATAGGATAGAGATAGAGATAGAGAAAATGTCTATAACCAATCTTTGTACAGATTAAGATAAATAAAATAAATTCCACCTGCTACTGAATCAGGTATTGAATAAGATTGGTGGTCTGGGTAAACTTGAGGAAAATTGTTTATTGCTCTCCTTAACTTCTAGAATTCACCCGTTTTTTTTTTTCTTTTTCTTTCCTTTGCTGAATGATTTTCTTTGAAAAGTCATCACTGACATAGATCTAGCTTTGTTTGAATGGTTCAGACACGCTTTTCGTACCCGTTCCTTGGTAGGGTACGAAAAGAAGGCTACGTAAATCATGCTTGTAGGTGACTTCGTCTGATTCTGACTGGCACTAAGAGGAGAGCTATGGGTTGGATGATTATTATTATTATTTCAGTCTTATTTAAAAAAAACAGGGTAATCCTTTCAGAGCCAAGAGGCCTGCTTTTCAAAAGAGCCTTGTTACATGAATATTTCATATAAATGAGAACTTGTGATGTCTGTCAATCTTGAAATCCTGCTTGTCTAGGCCAACTTTCCCTGTCTTCCACTACTTTATGACAAGTCTCCCTCTCACTAGCGTAGCTACGGGGGGGGGGGGGGGACCTGTTTTGCCCCCCCCCTGACGAACTTGAAGACCTTGGATTTTGGATTAGTGTTATGTCAGTTTGTCCAATTATATTGTGGCATTACTTTCCACAACTATGGCAAGGATCATCCCTTACAATGGTGTTGTGGAGCTTGATTTGTTCCTGTCGGTCCTGTAATATAAAAAATGGGGAAATAAGAATTCTGAAAGCGAAATAGCGCATACAAAATACTTGCTCAACTAACATAAAGAAATGCAAACCCTATTCGCAGCACCAGTATAGCAAATGTCGCAGAACACCAGTCTTATTGATGACTTGCTTGGAATACAAGTTCGTTTCTCTAGCTACCAAAGAAAACAACTCATCTGTAAAGAATTTCATGAACAAGTCTACCTGCTTGGTGTTTTCATTTACGTTAAAAAGCTTTGTCAAACCACCATTGGTATTGTACATGTCATCCAGCCATTCAGTTTTCCACTCGTCTCCTTCACCAAGTTGTATCCATTCCCGAGGCGCCTCATCGACCGAAGCCATGGACACATCATCCTCCTTGACTTCGCTGTCCTAGTCGGCTCCTGGTACATGATGTGCAGTATAGCTGACTCTCCAAGTGAAGATGAGATCCCTTGGATGGCCTGACTATGTAGCATATATGAGTCATGCATTACTGCATCATGTAATTACACACACATTCTTCTTCCAAGATTTTGGAGTAGATTCTGGAAAAAGTGTTTTTTTACGTTGGTTTGTCAAATGACAAGCCCATCAATACAATAGTGTTGTTTTCTCTACAATTGTAGCAAGAATAGTCCCTTCTTATGGTGTTGGAGTCAGCTTGTGATGGGAGCACTAATGACACAACTGAAGCTGTAGCTTGTATTCTACCAAATGTTTTGAACATTGCTGATAATAAGTCGGCTCTTCTGGACTGATACATTGACAGCCTGGTTATTGAATCATAATTCATTCATTTTCCACAGGATCAATTCCGTCCTAGTCATCATTCCAACCGTTTCTCCTGTTTGACATCACGCATTGAGTCACTCAAGTTAAATACTTGGACAGGAATGATAATCCTCTTCTGGCTGCTAGAAGATCCTATGATGTGATTCTTCCTTCTGGTTCTACACCTTCTACAATTGCCATTCCTACTACGGACAATTTTGTTGCTATCAGGAATGGACCTTTCCCGAGTAGCTGGAGTTTCAGAGAGATGCCTTTATTTTTGGATGGAGAGCTTCATGTCCAGCAGACACTATTGTAGTAGTGTCTGTAGTAGTACTTCAACTCGACCAACAAACGGTTCTTCAAGCTGTGAAGTGCATGTATTCTCACTTCAACATGTGAAGAATGCCACATGTTGGGAGGAGAGAATTCATTCCAATTATACCTTGACATTTAATGTCTGCAATAAATGGCCTTCAGAGATTGAGTAGTTGTACCAATACCAAAATCCTAGCTTCAAGCAGAATAACTGTATGTTTTTACACACAGCTGTTCATACGAGTCCATCCACTCTTCTGCACTCTGATCAATGCGTCCCTCAAAAAATGGGGGTCGGATACTAGGCTTGTTATTAGCCATAATTGTTCAGTTTACAAGAAATCACAGCCAATATTTAACAATGAATTGTTCAACGACTCTGTCAGCGAAGTCTCTGTCATCGCGAAATTGTCAAGTCTGTGCATGTAAATTCAATCTGGACACAAAACTATCAGCAGTTTCACTCTCTTGCTGGCAAAATCTCTGTAAGTAGAGACGAGCGACTCTGAAATTGGACTTTGGTTTAAGCTGCTTTTCAAACCGATTCCACACAACTGCGACATTCTTTCTGTCTCTTTCTGCTAAGTCCCATGAATTATACATGCGGAGGCCAGGGGTGCCCATGAAAAGCAGAATGTGATCCACCTGTTTCTCCTCTCTGACATTTTTCATGGAGAAGTACAATTCACACTGCTTTTTGAATATTTGTATGGTTCCTGGGAGATCTTCATCATCCCAGAATAATTTTGGCACGATGGAGTCATTCATATTGACGTTTTAGTTCACCAGTCACACACAGCTGCACAAATTCACTAAGCTGCAAGCACAGAGAATGAGGCTGTAAGTACAGTGAAAACTCACCGCGATCCGTATATGTGGGACTACAGGCTTGCAGCGATTGCTCAGGCAGACATCGCAAAGTTCCTTCCCTATCATTTCAGATCTCCGTAAGGCATCATCTCAGTCTAATGTCACCACTAGCGGGATTATCCCACCCATGCGGTTCATCTGCACACAACCGTTGCAGCGCAGTCTTCACAATACCATGATACCTCTCCACTAACCTGTTGCAAATGGAATGATACCTAGAACTAGTGGCCTGTCTAATTGACAACAGTCTTGACACCTCTGTCATCAGACTTTAAAACAAACTGCAGACGTAAATTTGACATGACCTCATTTGGTATTCCTACCCTACTATATATGCTAAGAGGTAAATTTCTACTTGCTCCTTTGTCAACTAGAGGACCCAGTCGATGACATCGTACAATGTCGGTTGAAGTCACGTTGACCCCCATCCTCCTGCCAATGTCAATGACAGCCTCCTCTGGATCTTCATCTCTCAATTTAAGCACTCCTTGGATTTTGATGTTGTGCAATCTGGATTTTTGCTCCAGGTCATCATTTTTTTGCTCCAAGACTACCATCTTTTCAACAGATTTCTTTTCCGCCTCCTTATGTAGTTGTTTCTCTGACTCCTGGCCCTTTATTCTGCCCTCAAGCTCCATTATCCGGCCATCCTGCATCTCTAGCTGGGTGACGATTGCAGACATCGCCTCCGTAACTGCATTTTGTACAAACCTTTTTAATTGACTACTTTTTTCTTGCTTGTCAATGACAAGCTGGGGGATTTCGTCGGATTCCCTTTTTGTTGGCATATTAAAATATGGGTTTATAATGAGGAAAAAAAATGGGAATAGTCCAAAACAAATTAATGCGAGTGAAGGCTGCAGAGAAGGAAAAGACCCAAATGAGAAGACATGTTTATGTACAAGATATAAATATGTTTGCACAAAGAACAATGGTTTATTATAACTATAGATGGCTTTGGAATGAATGCAAGAGCCCATCTAGCTGATTTTGTCTATTAGGTTCTGATTGGATGTTCTTGTTTGTGCTAATCCCTTTGTTAGTTCACAGGTCTTTGAGCAGTGAATTTAGCTCTCATGAATGCCATTTTTTGTCTTTTGTTTGTAAGAGTGACCTTTTTTTAGTTTTCTCAAACACACATTCTGCTGTTCCATCTGTTCCTTTAATTTGTGTTTGTATGTCAGCTTCCTCAGCCCTTTAATTTCTTCTCCGTGTCTTTTTGAAGTTGAGCAACTGTAAGAGATTGGTGCATTCAGAGCAAGTGTATGATCCATCTTTCATCTCCCCCTTACATTCAACGCTTCACACGGTTCCTTTTTATGTATATGTATCCTTGTGACTATTAATAACAACAGTCTCCTGAGGTACCAAGTACCAAAGTGCTTCCCCGACTTGTCTTTGCCTTTGTGATATGATGTAATTGATTGGTCAAAGGAAAACAGATTCTTTCCCAACCTTGTCTGACAGTGATAGGGTCCAGAACACAGATGATATTGTAGTCAGCTGCTTTCTCAAACATTTTTGGATGCAAGCTTTGGTTTCTTACTCAAAGAGAAAAAGGAGTCAAATGAGCTTTGTTTACCTTTTGTTGAACGTTGATGGGTGGTCATGTAGGCAACAATATTCTGAGTCACCCTGTCTCTCTCTGGAAAGAGCTTGAGGAGATCAGTGCATACAGTGCAGCAAATCCTTGCAGCCTTACAAGATTTGGAAGCTTTGGCGTTTGGAAAGTACAGTGTATACTGGCCAAGGCATTCTATTTCCACAAGGGCCATTTGTGTCTCGATGACATCATGTGCAGTCTTTATCATGAGGAGGGTCTGTTTCCTGAGTTGACATACATACATACATACACACATACATACATACTCACATACATACATACTCATCAAAATTTGACATACATGTAAGAGTAAACAAGTATCACTGAATATCCTGCCTTAGAGTTAGGTATCATGATCAAGGTCAAATGCCATTTAGGGTAAATGAACCCATGTTTGGGGAATCACTATCGAAATGCTAAGCTATAATTTTTTGAAATGCCATCATATCTTTCAAAGTATATAGAGGACACGATAGAAATCTAGTATGACTGAGCTTCTTGCACAAATTTCAGGTCACATGATCTCGGTCAAAGGTCATTTGAGGTCCACAAAATTATTTGTGAATAATTATTCTTTTCAAGTCGTTTTCTTGGTCGTGACTATTTGGGGGTCCATTCCCCCCCTCTATCTGTATTTCAGTGTCATTAGTATCTCATTGTACATTCCTCCTCCCCAAAGGTGCCGGTTGGAAAGTAGATATACAGTGCGTCCCAGAAAAAACGAAACCGAGATTTAGCGATGATTTATCATAACTTAATCATAAATAAAATAGACAAATGACCTACCAATGTAAAGCTTAGAATCTCCTCTTTCATCTGGTATTACTTAGATTATTCCTCATTCACGCATGATTGAGCAAAAACAATTCGAAGAAAGGATGCCAAAAACTCATTTGGCGGGGGGTATCTGAATTTTAAAAAGAAAATCACATTACTAAAAAGTTCAATATCTTCTCTTTTCTTTGATACCTAAATCACAGAAAATGGTCAAGTAGTAAAAAAGTTATGATCCCTCGAAACAATGCTTGTATTTCCATAATTTCATTAAATAAACGTGTTTTCACCGGTTTCCTACTGAAGCTATCGCACGGTAACAAAAGACTTAATGCATGGCTGATCGTCAACAAAACGGAGTGTCGAGTGAGTTTGATCGCTAGCCTGTAAAACCTCTTCATTTTATGAAATTATTGAAATTCAAGCCCTATTTCAAATAACCAGAACTTTGTTATTTCTTGACCATTTTCTGTAATTGAGGTATCAAATTAAAGAGCAGATATTGAACTTTTAAAAAATGTGGTTTTTTTTTTAAAACCCAGATACGGCCCGCCAAGGGACTTTTTGGTATCCCCTTTTCAAATTGTTTTTGCTCACTCATGCCTGAATGAGAAATAATCTAAGTAATTTCATATGAAAGAGGAGATTCTAAGCTTTAAAAGGGTAGGTCATTTGTCTATTGTATTTGCGATTAAGTTATGATAATTCATCGATAAATCTCGGTTTCGTTTTTTCTGGGACGCACTGTATAACCGAAGGTGAATAAAACCCTGCCCCATACTGCTACCATGGTAATGCAGTTTCCATAATATTTAGAAAATGAATCTTGCATGTCTTTACCCCATGATGAATATGTGTATGTGAACTTCCATGAGCACTTGCTGAAAACTGAAAACTGGGGAAGTAGTTTGACCCGCAATGAGTTTTCCTGACACTAGCCCAAGCATTTCGTCAGCAATGTCAAAATAAATTGCAGTAATTGCTGATTTCACGATATCGATAAAGCAGAATTCTTCTTTTTATTATTATTATTATCAAAATTTAGCAATATTTTGTGAAAACAGTTATTTGCAAGTCATACTGAATAGTTATAAGGTTGGCTGATGATGTCACACCCCCACTTTCCTTTTTCTTATGTTATTAAAAGAAATAGTAATTACTTTTTTTTTTCATACATGTGTAAATGATGTGTCTCCATTATAATGAAATAAGTTGCAGCTCTAAATAACTAATGCACTTAATCAGTTGTCAATCCAATTATTTTAGATCTTGGTAGAACAATTTTGAAGAAATCTAATTTCCAAATGAAATTAGATTTATTCAGAATTTTTCTAAAAAACAAGTAGGGTTATGACACTATCAGTTTGCTCATTAATAATCATGAGAACATGCCTCGAACTGTTTCACCAGAATAATACAAATCCTTAAAGTACAATAACTTCATTACTTTTTTATCCGATTTTGATCAAATTTTCAGCATTTTGCTCTGTGAATTGTACTCTATTTTTTGAGATATATGAATATCTTCAGCCTGGAGCATCCCTTTGATATACTTAACATTAGTTAAGATTTGATGTTGACCATGCTGCCATCGGAAAAGCCACACCTGTGCCTGACTTGTGATATGAAAGAAAGAATTCAATATTATAATGACCTCTCAAGTTTTTATGATGAATAGAAAATATGTCCAAAAGTACTCTGATAGAAAATTTCTTAAGAATGAGAAATGGATAAAATACACTAAAATTAACACATGATAATATAGGCATTCATATAGCGCCATCTATATAGAAATATTCAATTCCGAGGCGCGAAGTTATTATTATATTTACCCCGGCTTTAGCTCGAGCTGCCTTTCAGCGCTGATGCATTCAAGGAATTAATCCTGCTGGGTACACATTCTGTCAATTCACCTCACCTGGGTTTAGTGCAGCACAATGTGGATAAATTTCTTGCTGAAGGAAATTACTCCATGGCTGGGATTCGAACCCACGACCCTGTGTTTCAAAGTCAGAAGACTTACCCACTAGGCCAAAATGCTCCACATATACATGTATTGTATTTCTCAAAACAAGTTTTCATGATATACAATTTTGGTAGTCTTAAAAATCAAAACTATAATGCTATCATGTATGCTCAAAAGTATATTTCTATTGTGTATAATTTATGTTAAGATGAATGTACTTTGTAATGAAACCTGAATTGACCATCTGTGTTTTATTTCAATGTTTCTATTGTGAAAGATTCATGGTATAAATATGTATATTGCCTAGTCAGGAGGGGGGGGGGGGGGCAGTGATGGACAACCATCTTCATTATATGAATTTTCAGTAAATGAGTAAAGGTATTGGTGGGGAATATGTGAAAATGGGAGGAAAACTGAAAGGTAGAAGGGAGTAAGAAGATCATAAAGGTAGGGACTGAATCATGGAAATATAGATTTTTATTATTCTTTTTTACAGGGATAAAATGGTTCACAGTGATGTTCTCTGCCCCCCCCCCCTCTTCTCTTTAACTATTCCGGCACCCCACCCTGATTCTAGATGAATGATTGATAATATAGTGAAAAAGATAATTGATATCTTCCATTATTCTACAGAACCCTAAACCAAACTGTTTTTACCCATTTCATATTCATAAAATATAGTGACTGGAAAAAAGGCTATCACAATGCATTCAGCAAATCAATGCTAGAAAAGTTTCAATAGGATCCGAATTCTTTGAATTATTCTTTAGGGAATAGTGTAATGTTGTAATGACAGTTACTTCAAAATAAACAACTTTTGTGTTGCCATATTCTCTATTTGGGTTTAACTGATACCATGCCATGGTCTAACTCTGTGCTAAAATTATGGGAAGCCAGAAACGTCAAGATTTTGTTTGCGCTGTATGTTTACTATGTTTACTGTGCTCTTCACCGATTCTTCAATGGTGAAAAAACTATCTTAATCATTCACAGACAGTTATTTGAGAGTCAAATGAGCTGATGATTGAACCTCTGCTGTTTTATATCACAATTGGCTATCCATAGTTAAACCACATCTTTAGACCAGAGTTTAACCCTAATTCTCCCGAGGGGGGGGGGCATAATGCCCCCCCCCCGACAATTTTCGTGATATATCTGCTGCGCAAAATTTTTTGACCTCGCCGCTCACAGACTTTTTACTTTCAAGTCTCGCGCAAATTTTGAGACCAAATTTGTGACGCCCGGGTACGCGGTAAGGACATTACGCAACATTATGTAAGTGCATGTCAGACCCCAAATTGCTCATAAACGTGATTTCATGTACAAATCCAACGCAGATTGTGTATAAGCCAAAATCATAAATGTATCATTATTTCTACTTTTACTGATTAAACTTAATTCATTTTGCCTTGTTTATGATTAGAATTAAGTCTGGAGCGATTTCCATCGAAAAAACAATAAAAAAACAAAATGTAAAAAAAAACCAGAACAAAAAAAACCAATAAAATACATAAAAAATAGGTCTTGGTATCATAATTTTTTCATTCACAATTGTTAGGAATGCTATAAAGAATATTTTCCCCAAAAAATAGCATTCTAGGAGCTTTATTTAGTGAATCAGAGAAAGAGTATGATTTCATGAATAAATTAGCATAATTAATTTATATAAAATAAAAATATATGAATTCAGTGAATTTACTAATGCAACCGCGTAGATTACGTCATTCTCTGCCATCATGCAAATTTTCGTTGTGATCGCGCAATCCGCGGCTGAGATCTTAAGGGGGGCCTTGTGGAGGTGCCGTGGCCGAGTGGTCTAAGGCGCCTGACTATACATGGAAAGTCCGGGGTTCGATCCCCGGCCGCGGCACCTATGCCCGTGAGCAAGGCATTTAATCTACAATGCTCTTTTATCCTGCTTTCAAATAAATGGAAATGCTATATGCATTATTGGTAACTAGGTGTGCACTTGTTTGTTAAAAAAAAACAATAATAATGCCCCCCCCCCCCCGGGAATGACAAGAATCAAAATACCCCGGGAGATTAAGGGTTAAATTAAACCCGATATGAACCAGCTACACTGCATAAACTCCGGTATTGATTTAACACCAGCCCGAAATCTATATATGTTCACACCAGAGAAGTATTGAAACAACACCAGTATAGAATCAAACCGCTGCTGTTTTTATAGTAATTGGTGTTGTATAAACACCTATCTGGTGTTAGACTTATACCAAAACCGGTGTTGTTTAACCCTTCTCTGGTGTGGACATATATAGATTCTGGGCTGGTGTTAAATCAACACCGGAGTTTTTACAGTGTAGTGGGTCTGAATTTTTTATTTTATTTTTTAAGTTTGATTTTGAGAAGTTAGTTGTGCTTTACTAGCATGACCAGATGAATGATTGATAGGTAGTGTGTGTGTGAGCATGGGAGAGAGAGAGATAGAGAGGGAAGGAGGGGTAAGGGAAAACATAAAAAATACACAGAATGTGTGTGACACATGCGGAAAAAGACTGAGTGTGCACGCATGTGTGTGTAAGAGAGAAAGGGAGATTGAGATAAGTGAGGGGATAACAACATTCCACTTCAATCTTTAAAGACTTCATAATATAAAATCCGTATTTCACACAATAATACTCTTATTCTATTTATTTCTTTCTTTTGGTGAGGGAGGGACGAGTTACAGTTATCATAGATACATTTTTTTATTAGTTGCAAATTAGCATTGTTTGTTGTTGCTATGTTGGTATACATGTAACAAGAGTTGATTCTATCTATCATGGGCCAATTCACATTTGATATTCGCTATCGAAGAAGAGGGGGGGGGCCGGGGATGACCGCCCCTATTATTTTCGAAGCAGTGCAAACGAAGTAAAGGGGAGGAAAAGGAAGAGGGAAGAAAGAATGGGGTAAGTTAAGATATAAATGACTTCATCTTTATCTCGTTATGCCCCTGTCAAAAAAACCCGGCAACGGCTCTACTCCCACTGATAAGTGCCTACTCCCACAAAAATGATTTACATAATGGAAATTATGAAGAGCGCCATCTTGCGTAAAATTCTCATGCTCTTTTCACCCATCTATCGGGCCCTTAAGTAATAATTTAAGCCCTTTTTCTCAAAACTATTATCCTATGAATGGCCTGTATATTTCGATCCCTGATTACGCGATCCATATCGGTCATATATCTTAAGTGGAGGCGGATTCAGATTATTGTGTGAGGGGTAGGGTGACCTACACGCGATGTTAGTATTTTGATCTCATTTGATGGCAACACTTTCTTTGATAAGGTTAAATACCCACCCCACCCCTTTCCTCATTATTTTCGAAACGAAGGCGGAACTAGGGAATATTGATTTAGAAATAAACGTGATGTTAGAACATTGTACTGTTCACCCCCCCCCTTCCTCTTTCTTTTTCTTCATATATATTTAAAAAGAATAGGGGGGGTAGGCACAATATACCTAGCCTCTTGTCGAGGCCCTGGCGGCTGCTTCCCGAGCGAAGCGAGGGCTTTCCTAATTCGCGAAGCGAATTAGGCCTGGCGCGAGCCAGGGCCTCTTGACATCTGAACTGAATTATATATTCATGAGGAACGTCTTCCTAATGAATATACATGAGTCAGGATATTACCGGTCACCGAGTAAACCAATGAAATGTCAGAGCTGTTTCGTCTTGGGTTCGGAATACTATATAGTAGTCCACTATTCTGCAGGGGATTCATTTAATTGCGGGACAATAAAGGGGATATAACCAGCAAAATGCTACAAGTAGTGGTACTACTATTACTACTACTACTACTACTATTACTACTGGCCGTAACAGACCCATCACCGCCCCGAAACTTCCCGGGAGATACTGCTCAGCCGCTGGTCAGACTCGAGTCAACTCCCAGCAACTCCACCCCAGCTTCCCTCACTGCACTGCACAGCGGAGATCGATAATCGACGCCCCGGATCGACCGGTGGAATCGCATGAATTATTACATTTTTTCCATATCCTGTGGGTAGATTTACAAAGACATCTCGTCCTTACAGTGCAGAGTTAATTTCATCGACTTGCAAATCCTTAAATCGGTCAATATTCAGCGTTTTAGAGGCGTATTCAGTGCTCTTTGATATTTCGTCGTCACTCTTCGCCAAGAATCCAAGGGTCGCCATTCAAGAGGAGCTCATGAATATTTAATATGACGTCATAGCAGCTCGCGCTCCTCATTGGATGATTTTCACCGACCAGTTTTTGGTCGGTGAATTGGTAAAAACAATAAAAAACAAAAGAAAGTCGGTGAAATTCGGTACAGATGTCCAGAGGCCCTGTCTCGCGGCGCTCTGCTTCGCTCTCTCCCGTGCTTTGCCATGTTCGCTCGGAAAGCAGCCGACAGGGCCTCGACAAGAGGCTACAATATACCCGGAGCACCGCCGCTGATCTCAAATACAAAGCCATAATAGCGCTGAAATAATAAATTGACCTTTGTTTCCCCGCCTTATTTACATTAAGAGTTTAACGAAGGTGAAATTGATGTTGACCGCAAATTAGAGCCCCATTTGTTGCCATAGAGAACACGCTATCCCCTAATGAGAGCAAAGTTTGCCGTGGTAATTTCGTAATAACAGGGGAAATGTATTTATCACACTAATAGGTAAAATGAGAAATGGGACGTGTTTCGTTTGACTAAACGATATAGAGTTTACAGTCATCAATCAGAAATGAATGCGTTACCACTTTCAAAGGCTCTTCTCGTCTATGTTTTATTGCAAGTTTTATTAATCCTTCGATTTAGCGGTGCTGGGATGGGGAAAGGGCAGGGGCTAATCGCCACTAAGATCGTTATAGAGATAAAAAAAAATCTAAAGGGGTAGGGAAGATGATAAGATGAATGCATTGGAGTTATGGGTGTACTGCAGGTTTTATATTACAGGCAATGCAGTGGGGGCGAAGGGGGGGGGGGGGTTGCAGGGATCATGCAGTCACCCCTATATGATTGATAACATTGATCAAAAAATAAATAGAGAGGGAAAAGGATGGGAAGATAGGGAATGCACGAAGGGATAAGAATTCAACATTTAGTAGGCTATGAGAGAGAGAGAGAGAGAGAGAGAACGAAATGAAGAAGGAGAGAGGAGAGTAGAGGTAGATGCAGAGATAAACAGATATCGACATAGACATGTAGAATAAAGTGAATGAGAAAAAATATGTAAAGGTGAGAAAGAGAGAGGGCGAGAGAGCAGGGGGGGGGGGGGGACTCAAAATGATCAAGAACACACGCCTCTATTCTCAGAGCTAATTAGAATGAGTGTCGTTTTCTATTATTCATTTTCTCCATTCAATATTGTGATATTACCGGTATTTCTTAACAAGTATCGTGTATACGCGTAGACAGTCACCTTTCAGATAGCTTGATTAGTAGTGTCCTAGAAACCCTCATTATTAAACCATTCTTTCTTCAAATTCGAAATTGTCATTAACATTTAGTTTATTGTAGAATTACTTATATTCTCAATGATACATAGCCGCCAAAATGATTGCGCACAGGTTATGTACGGTTTAGTAAGTCACGGCGTTTGTGCCTGTAAATGTGTATTTGTTAACTGTGAAATATGAACACACAGACACACACACACACACATATATATATATATATATATACATATACATGTATCCCCCATACGCACACCCTCACATCCTTATGCATAGAGTTATTTATTCACACCAACACGCACCTTCCCTCACACATCCACATAAAACATATAAAATATGATTGCCTATATATTCATTCTTTTAGTATGTCATTTTTTGCTTTTTAATAAACCTCTGATGTGTCGCTAAGAATGTATAAATGTTGATCACCTTTTATAATTTTAATAGTGTGAAACGATTTCACTTTGAACGCAATACAAACTCACTGTGACGCGTAATTATGCGTTATTTTCTATGTTATTCAATAAAACAATAGTGACACACCAGGTTTTACATGACATGGATGAGAATATGATTTCCTGAGAACATTACAATTCCTTTGCCTTTATTTCTTATCATAGTGATTGGACGAAGTGAAAGAGTAGTGCTGCAGTCACTTTTCCTCTACAGTTTGAAGAAAAAAACAAAGAAAATGGCTGATTTTAACGCGCCTATACTGCCACCGTAGAGGAAATGTAACTGTATCATTAACTGAAAGGAATTATTATTTTGGGAAGCATCGAAGCACTCACTCTACGACTTTAAAATTATGTGTGTGTATGGGGGGGGGGGGGGGTGGAGGGGTTACATGGACAAAGAGGATTCACCCCCCCCCCCCTCCTCTCAGAAAAAAAGGATCCACGATATAGTCTTTATACCAACATAATTTCCATATAATTCAGTTGTTATTTTACAGCTTCAATTAAGAAAAAAACATAATAAGATCAAAATAAGAGGGTCGTAATAAAACGGAACAGAGAGTATATAATAACGAAGCGAAAAGGATATAGTGAAATAGCAATGAAACGGATAGAGAAGGGACTATACCTATCATGATACAGGATGTATATTTTTTAAGTGTCGCTAACACAAACCCAATCCCTCGGTAAACAGAAACAATCATGTAGCCTCTATGCATTCATGTATGAAATAAGAGGGTCGTAATAATATAGAAAAGAGAGCACATAATAACGAAATGAAATGATATACCAAGAGAAGATAGAGAAGGAAATGTACCAACCATGATCGTCATTTATATTTATGTATTCTACATGATGTATTTTTTGTTAATGTCACTAACTCATAAACCTTTTGCTAATGTTCTATACCGTTATCCCATGACGTCATAACGTGCATGGGGGTCTTGATATAAGAATAGGTGAGATAACTAACTGAATTGAATAACAATAGACTAGGTATACACGCCTGATGGAAGAATAAACAAGACACTGTTATTATAACCTCTCATTATTGAATACAGAGATCCATTCAGTCATAAGTAATTATAAGGACATCCTTCCCTCGGTTTGTATTTGTAAGCGAACTTCCTTCTTAGATTCTGAATAATATTGGCAACTACCTTTTCGCCTGGATTAGGATGTACTATGTTATTTTGTGTGGAAAGAGGTATTTTAAGACTCAGTATTGGTATGTTTCTGTTATGTTAAATTCCCAAAGCGTCATGAAAATAGACAGAGTAGATGAAATTCACCAAATGTTTAAGCAATGGGTAGAAGTGAATTATGAATTATTAATAAATGAAGCAAGAAATATAAGAATGAATGAACATACTTTCTTTCTTTTGGATCAGATATGAACAAATATATAAAAATATGAGATATATCTTGATTGTGTGTGTCTGTTAAGTGTGTATAACCATGCCAGTCAATTCCTAATTCATTACAGTAAACCTATTTTTTAAATCCTTTATGCCGTTTAAACTCAAGATGTATTTATATATTGGTTGTAGGTAGTTTTTCCAATTAACGAACCATACTCACATCATATTTCTTTATTATGTGTGATCGGAATCACACGTCCCTAATAAGTGAGACCCCAATTGTCAGGCACAAATTAGTGTGTGTGTGTGATTGTGTTTGGGTATGAATAAATCTTAACAATGGAAACAATGATAAAAGAGCAATCGCTTAATTTAGGATCCCTTGGCAAAAACATGATGGCAGCAAATTTTCAGAATGTCATGACGGAGATGAAAATAAAAAGATGTACATGTATTGATGATGATTTGGAGAACGTCTACAGATCATGCAATATAATCATGATAATACTAGTCTTAAAACAGATGACCTTAATTTCACGATTGTTGAGACAATGGTAGTCAGAATTATCGAAATTATTGAAAACGAGTCACTTGGACTTGGTAGGCCTACTGAATTAACCAACTACCTGGCTGTATTCTGAGTCAAATATCCTATGTTTACAAAGTTAAAAGAAAGCAACCCACCACACCCACATACGCACACAATTTCCCACCCATACGCACACCCACCACCCCTATAACCATCTCCCTTAATTTGCTTCTAAGAGTGCATTCTTACATCAGGATGAATGGCGCCTCGCGTCGCCTCAAAAAACACATTCTGCCTGCTTTGCCAAGGAAAGTCCGAGCTCGCACACAAAACGCGCTTTCATCGTCTACCACAACCCTGACTAGCGGGACGTGAAGTTTACTCTTGCTGATAAAATGAACTCTGTACTGCTATCATTCGACTTTGGACGGTCGATGGAACAACTACTCACAAACTTTATCTCTCGTTTGTTTGGACACATATCATAACCTCGTGTGTGTCTATTGCAATTCTCTCTCACGATCTATACAGCACTGTGTGATATTAATACATTGACTTGATACCGACTACAAAAGCATCGACATATTTGGGATTGTTATTTACAAAATTTGGTTCGTTTCAATGATTTTATCAACTTCGGGAACGGCGGTATCGCAAAAACTTATTATTGTGCTAAGCAGCCGTTGACTGTTTAACTAATTTCAGAGGAATAATAGGCCCTATGTCATCATTCATTTAATCTAGCATGTTTAGGAGAATTTCTTGGACCTTTCCTGGATAACTGACGTAATTTCATGTACCGTACTGAATGTTATGGCCTGATAAGGTTCATCTATTGGGTGAAGTATAATTAAAAAGCATTTATCAGGACCGGAATATTTCGGACGACTTCTGACGACCTTGATCTTCTATATAGAGCAAAAAACAAAAACAAAATATTTTCAAAAGACCTTTTCTGTATATATACGGAGCGGGTGTTATAGCAGGGAACAAAGATTGAAAAAAATATATATATCGTCTTGGTGTTTGTCTAAAGCCCATATTGTGATCGACGTTCTTTCTTCTTTGTTTTGCGTGGGCAAATAACGAAACATCCCTTGCAAGCAGAAAATATATGTGAAACTGATTCCCAGAATTGATTGTGAAAACAGTGTGACGCTCGAAATACTTTATTGCTACCCTTAACTTCATTGGAGTCAGAAACATCCTTTTTAAAAGTAAGGTCGCTGCTTTTGGGTTGCAAAAACAAAGGAATCACACCATTCTTCGATTCTTTGCATTGCAGTTGAACTTCAATGAAGAGATATATCATTCAATATTCGGTAAAGGCATTCTTGATGTAATGTGTGATTGATGATAACACGTATATGTTACACGCTACATCAACTTATTGCTGGATATCGACGTGAGTCTTCTTCCTGATATTCTCAACGTGTCTAGATTCACAGGTAGAGTGACATTTAGATCGTTTATCAAGACGAACAGCATCAGAAGAAGCATTTATCCGTGTGTTCAATAGTAATTACGACTCGAGCATCATTTTCCGAAATACATTTGTTCGACGTAAAGTCATCCCTATTCGTTGCATCTCAATCCAAAAACTCAAACTGCAAATTGCTATCAACAAGGCAATCGAACTAAGGTTTATATGTCGGGCAAGGTTTATCCACGCCTATGAATACATTTTTCGTAATTCTTAAACACCGGATAAATCTCTGTTAATTGTATACAAGTCCATTGACGCAAGGAAAAGCATGATGGATGTGCAGATCAGAGGCATAGCGACATTCAAAGTTCTACTTATCGCCGGGGCAATCACATCGTGTCTGTCAAATTCGCAGGATATCTCAGCGACACCGGAAGATATTCGTGATGGTTATACGGCGACAGAGCTCGGTTCAACTGCGACTACAGAGAGTAATGCTGATAGTACTGTGGTCAATGAGGGGCCTGGAGTGAGGGATATTCACGTGGTTGGTTTGTTCCCGTTAAGTGGTGTAGGAGAAGAGAAGTCCCTCGGATTGGGCGTCTTACCTGCCGTAGAGCTGGCTTTAGAACATGTCAGACAGAGTAAAGATGTTCTTAACGGATTCAATCTACATACAACCTTCAATGATACAATGGTGAGTTGAAAATATCTTTAACAATTCCACTTATAGAGTTACAACTTTCAAAACTTTCTTATTCCTGCGTGAAAGAACATGAGGATTTGAGTGTGTCGCACGGTTGGCACACGATTCGTTCACGGTATGCTCACGGTGTATGCACATTCTATATCTAAATTTGCAACTTCTTCCTGTTGCAAAGAGAAGTGTCTTAAAGTGTGTCCCATTGAATGTTCAGAGCGTGGAACTAGTGTTAAATTGTATAAGTTTATTGTTCATCTCCATCCACAGACACGACTTAAAGAATATTCACACTGTTTTGACTGTAGAAGTCCCTACAGTGTGGAATATCTTTACAGTTAAATTTGACCATTTCAATATAGTAAATTGCTTCTTCATATACTGAAGAAGTGTACTTGAAGAACACACTATGCGATACTAATCCTCCCGGTAGGGATATCTCAAAAAGACTTTCATTTTCTTACTGAAAAGAGCAGTATGCCTCACAATTTGTTCACATAATAAGACTGTAAGAAGTTGTGACGCAAACTGTTAAAATGCTCAAATTTTACAGTGTGAACACGATGTTTTCTTAACATCGTGTTCCACACTGTGGGGTACTGCTCTTTCCACGAAGTCGATACATTAGTTTGTAGCTAATAATTAAAACGACACAATGTTCGCGATTAACCAAAAAGAAGACTATTCATTCAATAGATCATTCAATCAAAGACTGAATGCTTTTATACTCTTAACAAATATGAATCCTAATCGTTAAGCAATTTATGGCTTTGTTACATATATGTTTCATTGAATTATTCCTCGTAGGCTACACTAATCACAATGTATAATGATATAATATGCACATACGTCAGTACGTGTGACAAGTTTAACAGTGAAGAGGGAGATCAGAGACAAAACTGAGAAAGAAAACAATGAAAATGTACAAAAGGGAAGGAGATGCAAACAAGGAGAATGACGGACTTAGAGAGGGAGAGGTAGAGAGAAAGAGAAGAGAGAGGAGGAAAGAGGGAGAGATGGAGGAAGAGATAAAGTAAAACGGAACAGAAAAAAATAATAACTTGAGAGAGTTCGGTGGCAATTCATAAAGCATTCATTGGCGAAAATGAAAGGTTTTCATCGAAAAGGGAAAAGTCAAAAGTGATATGAATAGATGTAAATTGATGCAATTTATTCAGTGAAGCGTGTGCAAGCGGTGACATATCCAGGCCTGTTGTCAGTTTATGTTATCCCAGGGTAGCTACCCATTGTTTGGCAATGTCACAGTCACACCCACGTGACCAATGAAACGGTATCCGATCCCATGATGTGTTATTTGAAATATATCGTACACGCAATAGCTTTGATCGATCAAATGTCGGTTTAGGAGGTGTAACCGTAACACTTTATAAGATAAAACCGATTACTAAGAAGAAAAAATGAGGGAGAAGAAGAAGAAAGAGGAGAAGAAGAAGCAGAAGAAGGAAAATAAGAAAAAGAAGGGGGAGAAGAAGAAAAGAAAACAAAGGATGAGGAGAAGAAGAGGAAGGACAAGAAGAAGAAGATGGAGGATGAGAAGAAAAGGGAGGAGAAGGAGAGGAAAAATAAGAAGAAGAAACAGGGAAAGAAGAAGGAGAAGAAGGAAGAAAAGGGAGAAGAAGAAGATGAAAGATGAAGTAAAAGAAAGAGAAGTGCAAACTTTGCTATTCAAAATAATTTGCATATTTTAAATCAGTGAATTTGGGTAAAATCTAGAGATGTGATATGATTGTATTTGTAAATCGCAATGACTCAGACACATTTTTTCTGAAATGTGAGACGTCTTTGATTATTAGTAAGAAATAAGATCTTTTAGAGAATTGATGGAGCGCCGTTGCTTCATAATGAATATGATAATATTCTACATCATTCTACAGCAATCGCTCTTTCTAGCGAGGCGACGCCAGGATATTTTGGATGGAGGGAGGGGGGCCCTAAATGTGACATCATTTACATAAGTTGTATAACT
This sequence comes from Lytechinus pictus, assembly GCF_037042905.1. NCBI lineage: Eukaryota > Metazoa > Echinodermata > Echinoidea > Temnopleuroida > Toxopneustidae > Lytechinus > Lytechinus pictus. The sequence goes on from NW_026974154.1 coordinate 387,159, forward strand.
ACATCACGGCACAAGCCTCTCTTTTTGATAATCTACTATCGCCTTTCTTCCCTTTTCTTTGTTTTTTTCTCTCATTCTTGTAAAAGTAAAATTCATGTGGACGATCACCCCAACCTCACTTCCGTCCGGGCCCATACCTACTATCCATAAATTCTTAGGCGTTGGTTGAAATTCAAGATCGACATTATTTCTATTGCGAACGTGTGGCATGAAATAGTGCTTGTTAGCTGTTATTGTCTGACTCGTTGTTATGTCAAATGATTTTCCCAAGCTAAATAAAAAGATGTCTTTATATATATATATATATATGTATACATATATATAGGCGTAAATAAATCAAGCATTAACGCTAGACGTAGCTTCCAAGTATCTCTTTTATTGCGAGCTTTCGGCCAGTGGGGCCTTCATCAGGCCTATAATGCATTGAAACAAACAAAATAGAACAAAACCATACAAATAAAATCGTAATAACAACAAAGTAAATAATGTGTAGCAAAGGGTACAGAACAGAAGGATTACACTAAGATAACAAAAAATAACAACAGAGGGAGTTGAGTACAGAACAGAAGGGTTACAGTAAGATAACAAAAATAACAACAGAGGGGGTAATGGCTTAAACGAGATGGTGGAATACAATAGAAACGATTGGGAAACTTAAGTGTGTGGAAAGACAAGGTATTTACCAGCATTGAAATTAACTTTGGTTTCTGTAGAGATCTTACTGTAACCCTTCTGTCTGTACTCAACCCCCTCTGTTGTTATTTTTTGTAATCTTAGTGTAATCCTTCTGTTCTGTACCCTTTGCTACACATTATTTACTTTGTTGTTATTACGATTTTATTTGTATGGTTTTGTTCTATTTTGTTTGTTTCAATGCATTATAGGCCTGATGAAGGCCCCACTGGCCGAAAGCTCGCAATAAAAGAGATACTTGGAAGCTACGTCTAGCGTTAATGCTTGATTTATTTACGCCTATACGTAGAACATGACGCGCTGCAATACACGTTGTGCAAAGGGCCCTCTTCCTTTTCATGTATATATATATATATATATATATATATATATATATAATGTGTGTGTGTGTGAAGTTATACATGTACAACAGCTTTGGCAACTCTTTTATTTAAATATTGTGTGAAAGAAATGGATGATTCCCGGCAGAGACATTTTTTCGGCATTGCCAATTTTTCCAAAGGGTAGATAGCTCTGGGGAACCTTGCTTTAAGCCACGCCTACCATTGTTCTCTTTATCCATTTCTTTCACACTATATATATATATATATATTTGGATACAAAAGAACAATGATATATAATCGCGGAATTGCTAGAATAATATCAAGGATTAACGTCTTAGATATACTACAGTAATTATGTAACCATTGCCATCATGATAATAAATTGCCGCATACTAGATTACATTGCCGCTATTATAAACTTGTTTTCATACCTGTGTATTCATGTCACCTGAGACGGCAGGGCACTCTGAAGGCCTTTTTCATAATATAGTTGCAATCACTCACTACTCTAAAATCAAACACATCTTTATTTTCAGCCAATGAAAAGCGCGTATTACGGACTTGTGAGTAATTTTATGAGTTGCGTTCAAACGCAACTCTTTGAGCAACCTGATCCTGTTATCCTATTCCATTTTGCTATAATTATGAGCTTCCAACGTGTGGCTGATTTCTTTGGCAACCCTCAAGCAATGGATATGTTCTAGCGGGCTGGAACCCCATGAAACACGAGCAGGTATTGTGTTCTTGCTTTGGGAGATATCGCAGGGAAAAGAAAACTGGCGCGAAGATAGAGCGGGATATCTCAGCCCGGGGAGATCTAAATTCATAATTATAACAACTCGATCGATAGAAAGCAGAATTTCGATCTTCTTTCCCGAGCCATGCAGGTGTATTATGGGACGAACGAGGATTGGATTGCCAAGGAATTTACTAAAATCATTACAGGTCAAAATAAACAATCAAAAGGGGTGTACATACATTTAAAATTGGAGAGGGTGGGGGAGGTAAGTGGAAGTTTTTATATTTTGATTCATTCTTTTTTGTTTAGTGGTCTAATGTATACTACATAAAGTTGAATGTCCCTTGGCTAATCCTTACCTCGATCGAACAAGTAAGAAAGAAGAAAATGATTGAATCAATAACTAGATGAAATAACAATGATTGATTCATCACCTTTGAAACGAATTAATTATGTTAATAAACCTACAAATTTAACAAAGAAGATAATAGGACAACCCCCCTCGAAACAAGTAAGAGAGAAAGCTTTCAAAGAACAGAAAAAGGGAAATATATAAAAAAGGATGAAGAAAGATCAATACACGAGAGAGAAAGTTCAAGACCCACAAAACCATAATGCTAAATGCTAATTTAAACAGAAAACATACAGACAAGCAAACAAACATTGGACAGGAAGCGCAACAATCTGATGCTAACCGGGAGGTGGGGGGGGGGCACATGTTTATATTTTTTTCAAGTCAACATTAAGACATTTATCACTGAAAATTCACGTTTTGAGCGCCCCTCGCCTTTGAAATAAGGCAGTGGAAGTACTTTCTCGGGCAAGATGATTTCTTTATATCACATTCTTTTGGGAATTAAATCGTGCTCTATTCTGGAGCGGAAAGCAATTTTCTTGCTTGTCTGACAGATTGTGAATAAATCAACAATTTTATTATGACATTTTAACATATTTTCCTCGATCATCCCCATGTAACAGTAAGAGTTGAAACCATTACAATAATCATACTCGTCTACTTGGGCACTCTTAATCTAATATCATGAATAATCGTCGGATAACATTCCATATTTACCTCAAATCCTATATCCGATTCTGTATGTCCTGACCTTTAAGTAACAGGGCCGGTTGGAGAAACTCTAACAAAAAATCATACGCAACCTTTATGTCAGCCAATCAAATGCGTGCAATCGGGACTTACGCATGATTCATGTTGAGTGGCATTAAATCGGAAGGCTTCCTATAACCGGGGCCCCGACGATTGTTACTCCATCACTGACAAGTTGATAGCTATTTTGCGCATTTTTGACCGCGAAATTATACGAGAGAGTGAGCGTAATTCGGGATGATACAACCGGCCCCGTCCCCCGGGGCTCGGTAATTTAGTCTCCGCAGATCGCAGTGCTAAGAAAGACATAAAGGCCTCGTGTTGATCTTTGATAGAGTCAGAAGGAGATGTATTCTATGTCAAAACAGGAATATCTGATGATGCATCAAGCAATGAATGCTCTTTATGTCACCTCCAGGTTCAATTACATTATAGAGTCGATGCTTGCTAGCAAGGTTTGAAATGGATGCAGGAAAATGACTGTATTCCTCATTGTATCAGATTTAAATGAAAGCTACTGCGGAATCTACGTTAGGAGGTGAAAAGAGAAATTTACCTGTACACGACTAATGTAACTATAGCCTACCCGTCGAGAACAAACAGAAAAAAGTCACGATCGTTCTATGAAGGTCCTAAAATACACCCACAATTATTATTTGCTTATCGCGTGGAATATCAAACCGTATATAGTCTTACTTTAATCATTCGATACTGCTAATCGGTATCAATAAACTTCACTTTCTACTAATTTCGTTTTGTCTTTGTACTCCTCTTTACAAACGGTATCGATACCTTGGTATCGGTATATTTTTTTCAATAGGTAATTGAGTGATAATAACATTAACTCAACGAATTTGGAGCAAAAACAACAAAAATTATGCTAGCATCAGTTATGGCACAATGAGCGATTAGTTTAAATATACCATTTCATTATTCAATTCAATTCAATTCAATTCATTTATTTCACTCGATAAAAATAACATATATACAGGTAAATACGATATACATAATGACAAGAACAGAACAAAGTAACAAAAATGATAATACAGTAAATAGTGTACAAAACAGGCTTCGAGTGTGGACTGGCATTAAAGATCTGTTGGATCTTAGAAGTTCCAGCCCAATAAAGAAAGAAAAAGAAGGGATACAAAATAGAATAAGCAAAGACAAAATAATACAAGGGAAAAACAAGCATTAATAAAATTAAAATGAAGCGTTTGCCTTTCTAGGAAAATGATAGAAAAAGGGTAAAGGACTAGCGTATGTGGAGGGTCACAGAAAATCGACAGGTGAAATTAGTGAGAATAAGTGTAGGAGAGGGGCAAACACAGAAATTATAGTCATGTTACGCAATTACTTAGTTGTTATTGGATGCGAACGTTGTTAACAGAATTTCTTTGTATTGACGTTGAAAACTATTAAGGGATAAACTATTTTTAAGTGTAGGGGGAAGAGAGTTCCATAATTTGGGACCTGAATACATTATAGTTTTTTGAGTAAAAGAAGTACGGACGGAGGGCATGTGAAAATCAAATTGTCTACGAGTTTGGTGAGAATGGGTAGTAGTATTGAGACAAAAATATCTGCTTAGTGATTCAGGAATTATCTTTTTGTGACAAGAATACATAAATGATCCAAGGGATAGTTTATAAAGGTCAAATACACTCAGGACTTTTAGTCTTTTAAAAAGGACACTATTGTGGGCATTAAATGAAGTTTTACATATTATTCTTACTGCTCTTTTCTGTAATTTGAATAATCTTAACATATTTAGGTTATTGGTGGCTGCGGTGGCCCATACAACATTACAATAAGTTAAATATGGATAAACCATTGTATAATAAAGGTTGATTAATATGTTTTGGGGAAGGAAATTTAATTTATTCATTACACCTATATTTCTTGAAATAATCGAACATAAGTAATTAAAGTGATTAGACCAGGAGAGTTTATTGTCAAGTTGGATGCCAAGAAATTTTGTATAGGATGTGTGTTGAATTTCCTTACTGCTGAGATATATCCTAACATCGTTGGGATTGAAGTGGCGATTTGAAAATATAATTGATGCTGTTTTATAAATATTTATTATGAGTTTATTCTTGACTAACCATTCTTCTACATGAACTAATTCTTGATTGAGATTTTCACATATAATATTATTGATTATATACATGATAAATACTTGATTGAAAGGGCGAGAGAGGGACAGCTTTCTCTTGAAAATAAATCACCACCCTAGAGAATAACCGATCATCATTTGGGAAGTTAGATGAGGGGCCTTTTTTGTGGGGGGGGGGGGCTCCTGCGATTTCTTGAAGATTATTGATTTTCCTCTAATTTCATAATTGCTTTAATACAAAGGTGTTACGTTCACTCAAAAAATGTTTAATGATCGTTTAAAATGTTGGAGAAGTCACAATCTTTTCCGAACGGTATATCCAACCTGAATAAAGTTGAATCCAGCATTTTAAAGCGTTGGGTCGAAACATTTATAGTGCTAAATGCAACATTTAGAAAAGATTGGCCCTCTCCCAAGCTTCCAAATGTTATTTATCATTTCATTGTTTAGAGTGTTGATGTTTTACTGATTCCATCTGATTCCAGACTAAATAGGTGATTTAATTCACACTACTATGGAATGCTAAGTTTTATTATCATTAGTATTTCTTTATTTGTTTATGAAAACGTTAGAGTACCGAAAAAATTGAAATTTATTGTATCCCCGTATCATTCTCTTCATTTTACATAATTTTTCTCTCTTCCTCACTACCTCTTACCAAATGTTTAAAGTCTTTTTTCTTGCTTAATGAGATGAAAAATGACACTCTATAGGAATGGAGTCTACGTTATTTCAGGTTGAATAAACCATTGTTCTGAGAATCTAAGAATTTTCCCATAATGCCCAATTATCTATCAGCATTAGATCAAGGCGCTTACTAGATTTACAATCATGTATCCTCTAGAAATCAACACCAGTGTCTAAAACCATGAACTAGTTTTTAAAAAAGCCATCCAACAATCCTTAGTTGTAATACGAACCACCAAATAGCTGATATATGGTCTGCATCGCAGCTATGAACAACAAGCTAATATACCGTCTATACATTTAGTTAATCTAATTAAAGTGCACTGAACACGTGTTCCCTGTCGTAGCAGTAAGGCCAATTACAGCATCCCTATGGCATATGACAGTGGTCCTAATTCAATTACAACCGTCTCATCCTCCTAGCCGCATTCCTCATATTATTCAAGTCTTATACAGCGTGCCTAAAAAGAGTTGAAATATTAGATAAATATTGTCATTGCTGTTTTCTTTATTATAATTATTTATTAGTAGTATAGGCACTTATGTTATTTTTTATTCCATTAGGTAATGTATACAAGACCAACTGTGAGAGTTGGGGGATAAAAAAAAAAACTAGTTTATAGTTTTAAACATTGTTGTTGATTTCTAGAGGATACATGATTGTAGTAAGGGCCATGATCAGAACAATTATTTTCATAATTGATTTTTTTGGAAAATACACTAAAAGTAAAAAAACCTATCTGAACGGAAACAAGTATTCATCATGGATATAAAAGATTTTTTTTCTTACTCTGTCCCATTTGTATAATAATAATAATAGTATTAGCGATATCTTATTGAGCGCACACACCGTCCAGAGACCCTCGTGGCGCTAGCGCAGCAACAGTTCCTTCACATACAACTATTTTATACATGTATATAAACAACAAATATAGATATAAATATAAATCTTAAATCACTACAAGTACCATCCTAAACCATCACCACTGAAATTCCCAGCTACATCCTGGTGGGGCCTGATGCCTGTCTGCTTGCTGCCCCGTTCACCGACAATTAGTATGATTTTTTATTGTACATTAATGCTAATGAATAAGGAATAAACTAATGAAATGAATTATATGTCACCCTCATCATAATAATGCACGTTTAAGCATGTTGTTATGATTTATTCCTTAACACACCGAACCCTCACACTAAACAAATGACATTTCATAGAGTGTTCTTGTAAGTTCTAATCATGGTATTGTCAATGATGAAACTAGAATCAATAAGCGTCATAGAAACCAAAACTCTGTTTTTGAACTCCCTAATAATCCTGATTGACCTACACTAAATCCGTTCAATATGGAATGCTTTCACGTGACGATCTATCAGTGATCCTTCGGTAAAAGTTGTTACAATCTACTGAAATGGTAGCATCTGATTGGCTTGGAGCGAATCAGTCAGAGAGGATGACTAGCAGGACGCGTTGTGAAACGACTGACCTGTACTGAATCCTCCCAGCGGATCTTCTATCGGTACCCGACCCACTGAGGCAGCCGAACCGCTGGGACGGTCTCCGACATTAGCATGCATTTGAAGATGAATTTCTTGCTAAACATGACAATATAACACCAACATAGCCCCGGGTTATACAGGCAAAGGATGCATTTACATGATTGATCGCTATTGTTATAATCTACCGAAATACTTGCATGTGATTGGTTGTATGCGGACTTGTCAGTGGAAATCACCGCCTTGATGTTTTATGAAAGCTCATCCTTCAGAGAAGAGGGATTAATATACACTGATTGATTAGAAAGAGATCATAACAGTGATGATTATTATCTGGGCCTTTTCACACGTGAATCTTGAATCATTATCGTAATGATGATTGCTATTGCACACTGCGAAAACTCCGGTGTTGATTTAACACCAGCCCGGAATCTATATATGTCCACACCAGAGAAGTGTTGAAACAACACCAGTTTGGAATCAAATCGATGCTGTTTTAATACTAAATGGTGTTGTACAAACATCTATCTGGTGTTAGACCAAGACGAAACTGGTGTTGTTTAATACTTCTCTGGTGTGGACATAGATTCCGGGCTTGTGTTAAATCAACACCAGAGTTTTTGCAGTGTTTAATCGTGACCGTGATTAACGTTCATCATTCTAATCATGTTCTAGTTTGGTTTCACACGTGCTAAATATTCGTCATTAGCCTTATTTTTTTCACTAGAATCATCTTTCAAATTACGATTTTTTTTTTTACTGTGTGAAAGGGCGGTCTGTTAGACTGTCGCACGGATGAAAGCATCTCCAAACAGAACGATGGTATATGTCATTGGAAATAAGATGATAGATTTTGGTGTGTCTGAGGTTGGTTCTGCTCGAAAAAAAAGTTCTGCCTCTTCACTCATTGGATCATTATACCCTACGCTATTAATATTTTCCTCTAGAGTAGAGCACATTTATGGCGTCTTTTTACATGTTAGATATGGATTTTAATCAATAAGTGTTTGGATCATTTTCGTTGTGTCGACACACAGAAAGACAGATATAGCTACGTATAATATATATACATAGTAAGACAGATATATATATAGATACATAGACCGACCGACATACAAACAGATGGATAGATAGATAGACAGACAGCAGATATATATAATATAGATAGATAGATATGTAGATAGTTAGAAAGATGGATAGACAGACAGACTGATATATAGATAGATAGATAAATAGATAGATACATAATGATATATATACAGAAGGAGGAGAGAGAGAGAGAGAGACAAACAGAAATGGGGATGAGATGAATTTATTAAAATCCGCGTTAAAATTTGGATAAAAGGACCAGCGAAGATGGGGGAAAAGACAGCTACGAATTATTATTATGAACAGATGAAAGGAATCTATTTGTAGACGAGACTTGTATATGTTTGTGTATGAGAGCAGAGCATTATTCTAAACACGTTTCTTACATCATCTTTGATTAGAGCCGACAGTCAACATGTGTAATATAACGGAACTGTCACATCAACGCAACGGACTTGAAATCGACTGATGGTATTCCATTGGTAATAACCTAATATATTTGATTGGTGTGTAGTCGGTTTCGTTCATATGACCGTAGAAGAAGAGAGAACATGATGTATAATTAGCTTCATGATTTTCACCCTTTTGCAATATAAAAAAAGAATACGTGCAAAATCATCATTGACACAGTAATTTACCTCACTAAACGGCTTCATGTACGCACTGACACATTTTTACAACTACAAAAATAATTATTATTATAACAACAAAAATAATAATAATGATAGAATAACAATAATAGTAATAGTAATAATAATGATAGTAATGAAACTAACAATATAATTGTTGACAATGATAATAATTTTGATGATGTGTTGAAGACGGCGATAATGATATTAATAATATAATTAAGAACAATATTACACTTCTGCCAGGACCAAAATTATTTCTGGGGGCCGTTTCATAAAGCTGTTCGTAGGTTAAGAGCGACTTTAAGAACGACTGGTGAACCTTTCTTACGCGCCAAACCATCGCCAATGAATATACCATTTGCCACAAGAAAGGATCACCAGTCGTTCTTAAAGTCGCACTTAACTTACGAACAGCTTATTAAACGCCCACCTGGTGGTATTGATGATGATGGTGCTAATGGTAATCATAAAAAACATCTAGACTGAAATACTTTTTCCAGAACAAAGTTTTAAAGTTTAGTTTCATAGATATTGTATTTGACATCAGTTTTTCATTGATATATATATAGCCTCATTTTCATTTGTAAACAAAAAGAAAGATTCAAACAAAAGGATTAAGGTTTTAATGCCCTATTCCTCCCCCGTGTACATGTTTGATTAATCCCTGCCAAGAGCCTTAGTAAACACTTCTTTGGATGCTAGAGACCCACCAACGAAACCGACTACAAACAGAGTAGTTATCTGACACTCAAAATAACATAGTAGCTTTTATCTCGCTTGGTCCCTCTTACAGCCTCAACTATATAGAAAACCATCAATGTTATAGACTTTTCATACATGAAATTCTCACAACTTCCCTTTGAAAAAAAAAGACACACACTGGATTCTCAAGACAATGTTGCATGTAGGAATATATATCACATTTAAAATCAAATCCAGAATTGAAAATGATAATAAGCTGAGCTGGATTCAAACGTAAAATACATCACTGTTTTGGAGCCACAGATGAAAATACACTTTTATTCGATTTTTTGTTGTACTTTGGATGCTGTGGCTGCTGGCATTCCATAGTTAGGACGAATCGGATCAATCGTAACTCTTCATAAGACTGGGCCCTGGAACCGGTTACTATGGTGTAGCTGTGGCATTAGAACGGAAGGGAAAGTTTACAAAGATGATCTGATAATACAGGATCAGCTCAGAACGTTGATAAACACACATATGACAGAAGTTCAAGGTTATTTTGATTGCAATGATATTAATTTGATTGCGATGATTGGAGGGGATATATTAGGAACAACTAGTAAAACATGCGTCTGTTTGTTGATGAGGGGGAAAAGGGAGACAGAGGAAGAGAGAGAGAGAGAGGGGGTGAGAAAGAGAAGGGGAGGGGGGGGGGGTCGGTGTAATATATAAGGGAAAAATATGAGGAAGGAGATAATACATTCGCATCTACTGTAGATAGCTCAAAGTACTGAATGCTTCATTGAAACAACGTTGAATATGGTGAACCTTTACTAATGGAAAATATGAATTTAAAATTTTTCAGAAGCATCCCTACTCTGTCTCTCCCCCCCCCCCCCCATCCTGACTCTCTCTCTCTCTCTCCACAGCATCTTATCATCAACCCACTCCCCGTGTGTCATTACTCTGGCTCTCTCTCTATAGTCCATTGTGTCTCCCCAACCCTCAACCCTTGCCTTACCATCAACCATCTCTATCTTCCTCCGCTACTCATCTCTCTCCGTAAGGTATAACCCCCCCCCCCTTTCCACTCTCTCCCTCTCTCTCTCAGTTATGTATTGCATCGGTTATGACTCTAGTTCTATCCTCTCTCTTTTCCTCCCCCCACCTCTTTCTCATATCTCCCCCATCGATCCAACTCTTCCTCCTTTCGCTACTCATCGCTATAAACCAAGCTTGTCATCGAGATTACTGCTCTTTGTCGGTTTTATTAGATAAAAGCCCTAACCCCATACACTTATATATTAAAGGCACTTTCAGGGCATCGTATAGGGTCGTGAGAGAAAGGGTTTATAAAAGGTGTCTTTTTGTGTATTAATGGTCCTTTTTGAGTTAACTGCAGAACCGCCTAGTTCACCCAGCAATAAGCTTTATTTTTTTTTCAAATACATACAATCGGAAAACCAAAACCGAATAAAATACTGACGATTTAATCGAAATCGGGTGTAAAATACATTGAAAAAACGTGTTTTAAACATTAAAAGAATAGATGCTCTCCGTTAGCTGTGATGACTTATATAAATTTCATTATTTTCTTCAAGTTGACGCCTGTCATCTGGAAAAATACAGAATCCCCCCCCCCCCCCTCTGCATAAAGGTGTTAATCACCGTATCTGATTCGTTTTGCTTAACCATGTTAACGTGAGGGGTTATACTCTTTACACCACTGGGACTAGAACCAACAAAAGGGAATGCTAACACAACCGAATGTGTAAATGTTCACTTGCATGTCTATATATCATGTGGAAAGCATTGTTTTAACAGTTGTTATGATGTTTGGATTCACATTATTCAATATACCCAGAAGGTGTTCTCAACTCTTATACAGTACAATTATCTGATCTTCGGTTTCACTCTTTTATTCCTTAACCCATCGTCTCTCGAATTTCTTTACTCCAGTAGTCTTTATTGTGTCAATCAGATCCCTGCACTCAGAGGGTTTTTTCAGTGGAAAGATAGGGACTTTCCCTATTTTCCTCCCGATATTGCATCTTAAACTGTTGAAATCCTTTACGCAGGATGCATTAGAGTTTTATGAGGAGAGCAATCTTGACAATCATTCCGAGGAATAGGAAATTAACGACACTGACGAAACCGACTCGTGAAGAGCGTATCATGAAAGGATTTGCTCCGACAAGTCCCTTTTTTATCCGACAGTTATAATTAAACGACTTGACAAAATTCATTTCGAGTAAACACCATAGATGAAGTATTAAACATTCAATTAAAATTAGTTTAGTTAATGAAAGGCATTAAATGACATGCTCTATAACTGTCCTAATTTTACCAAATGCGATGATTAACCTTGGGATTTTGGACCGTGGTTAAATTAATCATGTCGCAGTCACATCATCGAAGCCAACTACAAACCGACCGATGATATACCATTGTAAATATCATAATACTTTTAATCGGTCACTCGTTGGTTTCGTTGATGAAACTGTGACTAATAATCGTGTCAATTTACAGATACAATCCGGTTATTCAATTTAGTTAATGACAATACTACAACGTTACACTAATCTAATTTAGGACAACAGTGCTTTTAATATTCTACATGGCTTAGTGACATATGTCACGTATAGCTCGCTTACAGCAGCTCTACATGATAGAAATGCTACCTAGAATTTAGATAAATAAACCCTTAAACCTTACTTTTTATTGTCTACGAGAAAATCAAGTGTTAACTGAACACCAGTCTGCTTTCGATAATGACCATATCAGATAAGTGTTTTAAATAGCACCATCATGACCAATTAAGAATTAAACAAAATTGAAAGTTTGACACCGACCGGTGTTGCTTTATTACTAATGAGTATTATGAATAAACATCTATTATTTCTGTGTTAGCCTGAAACCTAAAATGTCAATATGATGTGGTCATATTATACAGTAGACATTATACTGGGTTGATGTTATTTATTGTTGACACCGGTTTTTCGCACGTCGCCAAAGAAAAATCCCCTTTCGTTGTTTACAGAGTGCTTGAATCTACTTTAATCTGTTCACGCTAATAATAGATAATGTATAGAATGATGTGTAACCGAATCGACCATTGTTTTATTCATTCAGTAAGGGGGTTATTTGTCCCCTTATCAACCCTATACACTACTCCATTGATCATATCCTCCTCATATAAATTGAACGTGCTGACATTTTACGATTGACAAAGTTCTTCTATTATTTTCCTGCACTGGCCGTGAAATTGCCATCATTGAGGAGCAATAGGTCGTTGACATTTTTATTGCATGAGCAATAATGATAACGATTGCCTTTTATTACGACGATTTCAATTTCATTTTATCGATAAGGCTACGGTTGCACCAACAAATTCAAATCCCAAATCGACTATAAAATCTACCATTCTACCAATAAGAAACCAATGATCGTATTGGAGTCCATCTTCTTGATGTGATTGTAGCATAGGGGTAAGGATACAGTCACACCGACTAATTGATCTCTAAACGATCAAAGCCATTACGTTATTACCAATGACATACAATCGGTAGGTTTTGAGTCATTGTGGTCGCCGTAACTGTAGCATGTGGTAAGAGATTTCAACGGGATGGGGACGAGTAGGATAGAGCGATAAGAAGAAAGATGAAGAAGTAAATCCATAAAATGCCAAGATGCATCCATGCTGCATGCAGCTTTTTATAAATAATCATCGTTAAGATAGGGTTGACGGTTGACGGTGTATGTGTATGTTTGCATATTTCGGAGGGTGGGTGGGGGCGGGGCGAGTGTGTACATAGATGGGGTTGAATGCGTGTGTGTGTGTGTGTGTGTGTGCGTATGTTCATGGGGGCGGGGGCTCAGTGTTTGTGTAGATATGTTGGCTGTTTTATTTTGGTGATTGGTAAGTAAAAGTGTCTGTGGTTATTTTTATTTGTAAAAATGATATGTTGAAAATTGTTGTGATTTGCCAAGATAGATATATAATTAAAGATACAATGGCATTTTACTTGTTATAAAATGTCACATGGTTTTATCCCCAGCCGACAGCATTTAAATATTGTACCACTTTCATTAATTTGAAATATATAGGTATTTCATTTTAATAAATGAGATCATTTTCAGCAATATCCAGCCTATTATACAATTACTTTCTAGTATGCCAACAAGTATGATTTTACATATGAATCAAATGTTATACACCAGTTATTATATTATTTTTTCTTGACCAAATACCTTCTAATAATCATAATAATGTTTCATATTATTATGCAACATATATACCCCTAACCTAAACACCTAGTTCTTTAAGACGGGCATCGTATCAGTTTGGTTACCATCCATGATGATGTCTGGACCCTCTTCAATCCCCACTTGACTTCAGGGGTGATTATGCTCCTGAATTGGTCTAGAAAATAGACATAAACAGGTCAATCTGGATCTTCATGCCAGCATTCATCGACATTGAATATTAATGAGAAGATGGCAGGGGGAGGCGATAACCACAATGTGATAACAAGAGGGGTAAAAACATTTACAAAATAAAATTTCAGGAGAAATCCAATAACAAAATTTCTTGACACCAAAGAAATGTCCACAACGTCAGTAGCGAATGGCAGTTTTTACAGATAAACACCAGTTGTGGAAATGATCTAAAAATTAGTTCGAACAGAATCCAATGAAATTAACACCAAAGTGTTTATATGCTTTAATAAAAAATGTGCCAAATAGCTCTGGAAAAAAAATGCGTAATCGCTGAGCTATGATAAAAATAAGTACGGAATTCCATCAAATGTCGGGAATTTTTCAAAGTAATATTAAAATACTATGTCCCAGATATGCTTTTGTGTGTTAGTGATCATCAGAATTATCGATTTTAAGCCAAGATTGCATGATTTTACAAAGATAAGTCTACATTAAGATGATCTTTGAAGGTTTGCATGGTGGAGAGAATATTGAAAGGTTTTACGGTAAACACCATGTATGTAGTCCTGAAAAGGACTGTTTGTTACTCTTTCTTGAATATATGTTAGCTCTGAAAAGAACTGTTATCTATAACAGATAACAGTTCTTTTCAGAGCTAACATATATTCAAGAAAGAATAAAAAACAATCCTTTTCAGGACTACATACATGGTGTTTACCGTAAAACCTTTCAAAAGTCTACATTAATGTACCAGATATAAATGCATGGTAATATTTTGACAATTAACTGTGATAAAAAAAAAAATTCTCATGAAATAATTGTTTGCTGCAACTACTGTCTTTTACCTTAACGGAGTGACTTCGTCTGCACCAAATTCATTAAAAAATTTCTACGTATTTCGGACAGAAATACATTTAAATTCTTCGCTCATTTCGATCGTGAGTAAATTTCAACTAAACGTCCATCACATCCACAACATAGTGCTCTAAAATTACAAAGTTGATCATGTTAGATGAGGGGCGGGACTCTGATTTTTTTTTCATATGGATTATGACTCTTTAAATGCAATTAACAATAGTAATAAGATCCTAATTTCCACATCAGTGCCTAATAGGATGGAAAAAAAAGGGGGGGGGGGGAAGATGAAGAAGAAAAGAAAAAAATGAAGAAGAAGAGGGGGACGAGGAGGAGGAGGAAGAAGAATTTGTATTTAAAACTGATCTCAGTGTCTTAATGGAGTATTTAAAAAAGTGGTGGTGTAAATTATCACTGTGTTGTGTTTGATCCGTGATTTATATTTTCTTTTCTTGGGGGACACATCCGCCCCTTGACCCCCCCCCCCCCCTTGAGGGTCATAGTCAATATTTTCAATTTAAATATGCATTTCACTTAAAAATGTGCCCCCCACCCTTGTGAGAGTAACAGCAAACATTTATGATAGGAATATGGCGAACATACACATATGAGGACCCCCCCCCTTTTTTTGGCTAGGCAAATCTTTCTAAGGACGATATCCCATGGAGGTGCCGTGGCCGAGTGGTCTAAGGTGCCTGACTATACATATAAAATCCGGGGTTTGATCCCCGGCCGCGGCACCTATCCCCGTGAGCAAAAGTATTTAATGTATTATGATCTTTTATCCTGCTTTCAAATAAATGTAAAATGATATATGCATTATTGGTAACTTGGTGTGCACTTGTTAACCCCCCCCCCCCCCCCCATTTTGGAAAATCCTAGATCCGCCCCTGATTTTGACCATCCTGTAGATAAAATACTGAAATACCACGCGATGCCTAGTTGACTGAGTACACGTTTATAATTATGTTTATCAATCACTTGAGATCTATGAGACATACTTGAGAGTCGCCAAGGAATGACCTTCATTGTATACGCTACGATGACATCATTTTATTAACATCAGTTTATCATCATCTGAACATCGAGTCGTATCTCATTGATATATTTCATGATAAGGGAATCTGCGCAGTATGACATTAATTGATATGCCCACATAATATTATTCATACACAGCGTGGAGCCCCATAAAAGTAAATGAATACAGGATAAAAAGGAGTACAAATATTCAATATAGATAAAATAGAAATAGAAAATGAATAAAATAAAAATATAAATAAAAGAGCAAAATAGTTTAGCAAAAATTCTTAGATAAGAAAGTAATGAATAAATCAATAATGAATAGCTAACTTTAATTTATAAAATAACAGCGACAATGTTATTGACGTTCAATCGTTTTGTTGCATAGTATTTTCATAAAAATTTTAGCAGGCAGATAAAAAAACACCCCCCAAAGGAAAGTGTCTCCTAAAAGATATCAGTTTTTCTAAGAAAAAGTGGGAAACTTCTTGCCCCTTTATCATTATTTGTACCCTATATGTTTTTAGACTGTATATATAAAAAAATCATATTAATCTATAATCATGATAATGGTCGGAGGAGTGTTATCGCCAATTGACCCTTCCAATATATCCATTCACGAGAAGAGATAGCTTTCCAATAATACGATTATTATTTCCAATCAATAAAGTTTGTTTCATAAAGGAGAGTGGATTCCATTAGTGAGTTAGAGTGGGCCAAGGCCTCATTCACAGATGACTACATAATCAGAATGAAAATTACATTATTCGTTTTGATATTGTATTATTATTATTTTCATATAGAGCGGAAATGATATTGTTGTTCGATAATAATTGCATTTATGGGGCGCCATACACTCCATCAAGGAGATGAGAATACAAAATATTGAAATGTATAAGTATTCTGTAATCAGTAAGATAATTTGACTTTACTGGTAGCCAAAAATATATTCATTACCGTCTAGACTTTGAAATAAGACAATGATTCATTCATAAGTACATCTGCTCGCACGATGTACATGTAAGTCACAAATGTGAGTTTAGCAGCTTTTTGTGCGACCCTTTGATACTTTTTAATCACGCAATAACAGTAATAATACGCCCCTCTTAAACCCTATTCGGGCTTTCCATCTCGCCTTATTTTGAATTATCTCGAATTATTCACGCTGACTTGAATGATGATAATTGTTTAAAGCCCCTTTCACAATTGACGTACGACCTGTTTACGACCGCCTGCAACAGTTTTTTCTTGTTGTTGCACGATCGATCTCTTGGTGTCTTGCGAGCACTCGCAGTGGTTGTAGACGAACGCACGAATTTGAGGTGGTCGGAGGTGGTCGTGACTGGTCGCATCTGAATTTGAACATGTTCAAAATCCGAATGCGATCAAATACGACCGATTCACTCGCATCAGCTCGTATCCGGGGTCGTACCATCGGTCGGGCGATCATCATGGGAGTGTTGTTCAACGTTGCACGACTTGGTGCGAGAGGTGGCACAACTAAGTAGTCGCATTTACTCGACTGGAGGTCGTACAACACTTGCACATGTGCTAGCGACCTACATGTACAGAGACCTGTCTTGCGACTGGGTGCAATAATATGATGGGCCATAAGACTGTTGCAAGACCGATCGCAACGGCTTACAACATTGCACTACCGTTGTGTGCGATCGTTCCCCTCGCAATCCCTCGTGCAACACTCGCATGTGATCGCACGAGCACAATAGGATCATAAGCGACTTACTCGTGCAACGGGTTTCACTGGTTGTTTTTGTTGTACGACAGCTGTTGCAACTGTGAAAGCCTCTGTGCGATATTATGAGATGACTGGCGATTGATGCCTGTTGCAGCCTGTCGCACGACCAAAAGGTCGCAAATGGTCGTACGTCAATTGTGAAAGGGGCTTTAGGGAGGCAGCGTAGCTCAGTCGGTTAGAGCGCATGTTTGGGATAAGATCGTAGATCTCAACGTGAGGGGTTCGAGTCCCGCTCATGCCGAAACGCGTCTAACAAAAAAGTATGATGCTATAGCGTTATGTGTTAGCGTGCCTCACCACTGTATTCAGTGCAGGTGTGAATACAGTTGGAAAAACACTCCGTCCATCGGAAAGGACGCAAATGTTGGTCCCGTGTATAGGAGAGGTACAACCTATGCACGTTAAAACCAATACACTATTCGTCAAAAAGTATGGTGTTAGCCCGTGTGTTGCACCTGCCGGTCCCGGCAAAATCCAGGTCAAGTACCCGATGTGTTTATGCCCAGGATGGCCCTGCATCGTATACATCCAGATCCAGTTCTGAAGTTTATAATGTTGATTACTCAAGAACGAAATGATTTCCATCATAATTTCTGAAATAAAAAGTAAACGTCATGTTATTTTTCATGGAGTGATTGCAAAGTATTATCCTCAAAAAAATACAAGCATTCATACACATACGCACACACACCCTCACAATTAGATATTTAAAATACATACAATATCGTAAAATCATCTTTCAAAGTTAATGTTAAATTTATTTGTTAAATGAATATTTGGGCATGTCGGATAAAACCCTTTACTGAAACATGTGAACTAGTGCATCTCTCATTATGTACGTCATGTCGCATCGTGTAGTACCATCACGTGTAAAGCCTACAGAAATCCTTCCACTCCAGTCTTCAATCGATAAGAAAAACATTACCACGTTTTTCATAAGAAAATCAAGACAAGATTTTCCCGGGCAAACTCGTTCGCGTGAGCGCGCAGACAATATTGCAAACCGGAAATTAACCTAGCATCCGTTTTCACGCTTACGCGCGCATTGCACTCTCCGCCTATTCGCTGCTGTCGTACCTTTCTAGTTGTTATCCACATGTACTTTCCACTTTACAGGAGCAGCGAAGAGACAGGTGCTGTTAACTGACGAGCCTTTCGCGTTTCTAATTTCCGGTACTTTTCCCGCGCTTTTGGCGTATTTATGCGTGATTGTGTCTTTATTAGACCCATATATTTGAACGCCCTAGGATAACAAAAATAAGTCTGAAACTATAGAAATTAGGTTATCAATATATATGAAACAATAAACGCGTAGTGGGCTCCAAAATTTTTGTCTAGTTGCTCAATTAGTCCTATTGAAAAAGAAAAAGAACATCGCATGCAGGACAGGGAATATATTGTAAAAATATGAAACAAAACTATTTCATAACTCGCAACCAGTGGAGTAATAAGGACACCATTTAAAGTGCCACAGCAAAGCGTCTTTGGTGAAATTCTTATTAAAGTGCCGACCGATAGAAGCGAGCGAGCAAATAATTTTGACCCTCTAAATATGAATTTTTTTTGTTATTTTGACGTAATATTCAGACAGTAACATCACCCCTTTTTTCACTTTGTCGTTTTAATTTCCTTTCTCCTTTTTTGTTGTCGTATACTTTTGTGTGCTCACAATCGTAGTTTTCTTCTTTCTCCCACATTTTTCGGTTATCCACGATACAACGAATTCTATAAGAGAGTCCATTCCATAGCAACCTAATTCTAGTCACGTGAAGCAAAGACTGTCAGTTTCAGTTGGTTGAATCGAAATGATCTAAAAAACATTAAATATTCATGAGAAGAGAATCAATTTCATATCAAGTGTCTGAGCAATATAAGCCTTTTCAATAAATATTAATGTCTCCCTAACGTACCAAATATTTCCCCTATCAGCCATTACTCATCCAGGCGTCTTCCTGGACACTGAGACGTGATGTCAGAGGAATAATCGTTTTCTTAATCGTCCAAAATACGTGTCAAATAATCTAATTTATTTGCGAATTTGATAAATATGATGAACTTTCAATGGTAGTTTGAGTCAATGGTCATAAAGGAAATCAAGGGCTGTGATGATTTTAATAATATTTTTAGCAGAGGTTTTTGCACTTACTGCGGCAATCAAAGGATAAGTATTATTTGATTATGATTCTCGGAAAGTCTTAGAAATGAAACGTTGAATATTTTAAATGGACTGGATAAGTGACATTTACTTCCACACTCTTATTCTAGCAGGAACCACTCTCGCGTGGAGCGTTGTTCACAAGTGGATTATATCGGGACCTACCAACGGGGGTTGTGGGTTCAAATCACTGCTATGGAGTTATTTTCTTCTCCAGGAATTAAATCCATAATCTGCTTTACTCAACACAATAAACGTCCGAACACATTTACGTTTCTACATGCCAAGTCTAAAACATACACATTGATATCGTATGAAGAGCTAATTAAGGTGGGTTATAGCTTTTTCTTTCCCTTGGACATTTGTAGAAACAAAGTCAGGCATTGAAAATTAGCTACGCCATCCCAGCCATGGCGTAGTTTCCTTCAGCAAGAAATTAATCCACACTGTGCTGCACTCAACCCAGGTGAGGTGAATGCGTATCTGGCAGGACTGTATTCCTTGAAATGCCGAGCGCGTGAAAGCTGCTTGAGCTACTGCCAGGGTAAAAATATCCAAGTAATTTTGAAGCGCATAGAGACGCTATGCGCTATACAAGAACTGACTATTATTTTTTCACCAAATAGACATGATATGGTTGACCTCCTACAAGGTTTCTGCATTTTTGCCCAATACTTCTTCACTTTTAATTCATTTTGTATACATTGCCACACAATACTCGTTGGTTCTTATGTATAATAAGACCGATGATGAAAAACGTTATGTGATGCAGGTGATATTGAAAGGTCAATACTCGCCAAAGAGGTGTAAAGAAATATTCTATCAACCCAGAAAGACATTAATATTTCAAATTGACCCACTATTAACCGTACAGTCTATACTATCGTGCGATCGACACAGCTGGAGGCTGGAAATCGATAGCTTTAGAACCAAATTAAAGTTTAATTGACGCCATATTTCTTGCAAGTAACTGGTGGATAGTTGGAGCTAAGTGTGTTTATTGGATGCATAACGGGCATTAGTATGAAGGCAATGATGTCAGGTAGGTCTATAATAATGAACGAAAGAGGAAGAGAGAGGGAGAGGGAGAGAGACAGACTGTGTGTGAGGTTGAGGATGTGTGCGTTTATGTACGGGATTTTATAAGAGGGGGAGGGTGTGCGTGAAATATAGAGAGAGAGAGAGAAAGGGGAGAAAGGAAGGGTTTAATGTGTGTTTGGGAGGTTTTTAACTGTATGTGGGTGTGGATGTGGGAAAGATAGAGGGAGAGAGGGGGTGGGGGAAAGACATAGAAGTAGGAAGTTGACAGGAACCCAGAACACAGTCAAATAATGATGAAAAGTATAGGACTTTAAAGCTACCACGGACGTGAAATAACTGTATGCTATCTTGCGGCACTTTATTGATAAAGATCAATTCGGAATATTGATAATAATGATGGATTCCTTTATGAAATATCAGATATTGTGAGCAAATTTCTCGCTTTATCGTAAAAAAAGAAATTTATGGTTATCCAATCAAGTTAAATTATTTCTAAATCAATTTCGCGCTCTGATTGTAACCAGAACAGTATTCACGGTACTTCTTACATAAACACTCCCTTTACAACAGGTACCTATCTATATTGCACAATTCGTCGACTTATTTCATTGTTTTAGTTCATTGCATCCCCTTCTGTTCCTATACACTTCCCCATTTCCCCTCCTACCTTTCATCGAAATATTGTACAATGTAACTTCATATAGTGCATTCTGTTACGATGCTGCAACAAATAACAATGAAAATTTAGTTTTAAATTTGAGTTCCTTTTCTTTTATTACAGGAAATAGATAAATCCTACACGTACACTAAACAAAACAAAGGTAATTATGATCTTAGATGTCTTGAAGAGTTAGATGTGCAATCCAAGGCTATGATAGTCCTGTATTAAATACAAATAAAATCCAAGTTGGTTGGCGAAGATTCCTTAAATTACAGTTCACAATGATGGCGATGATAAAATTGATGTTGAAGCACGATGAATAACAAGAGTCACTGTAACGAGTTTAAATGTCTGTGAAGACGATGTTGATGATGATTAATTTCAGCAATCCATGGGTTGAAAAGCGTTCATTAAAACAGTTGATGATCTCGATGAGAACTAAGAATTCCTCTCTTAAAGTAACTGCAAACAGTTCATTGGTGGCGTGCAAATAATTCCACAGAAGATAAATGTTGTATTCCAGTTGGAAATAAACTATGCTCTGACATAATGTCAGGCGTGAAGTTCTGATCTGATATGATGATGTCCTTGAAGAAACTGCCAGCTTATATATATAAATTTCTACTATTCTGGAAGCTTGTAGTATTGTCTTTAAAACGAACATTATCCTCCTTTCTAGAATAGTCCACTCCTAGAAGACTCTTCAATGACCTCAGTGAAATTAACAATGTAAACAACACAGCTAATCATTTTGTCTTTTTCACTGCCACTAGGAGTCTATTGTCTATCATAGTACATTCCAGAAATAACAAAGATTACTCTATCTCATTAAATAGACACACCTAACAAAGATTTACTGAGACATTCTGGAATAATCTATATCATTCTACGCTATGAATATCCTTAAAGGAAAAATAACTAAATAAATGAATGTAATTGTTCTTATGATTCTACTTATATATAACAATTTGTGATAATGCTACAGTCATGCCAACAAGACTGGCTCAAAACTGACGTATAGTTTATCATTGGTAATAACGTTGTACACATTGTAGGTCTAGGGATGTTTCCCAGAGATTGAAGTATTACGTGCCACCCAGATGTTCAGACAATCATCTCGTCATGTCTACAATCCTTGAAAAAGATGACGATATGACAAGATCTTGGATCTCGTCGTGTCTACATCCAATGGAGGAGATGATCATAATGACAAGATCTTGGATCTAGTCATGTCTACATCCAATAGAGGAGATAATCATAATGACAAGATCTTGGATCTAGTCATGTTTACATCCAATGGAGGAGATAATCATAATGACAAGATCTTGGATCTCCTCATGTCTACATCCAATGGAGGAGATGATCATAATGACAAGATCTTGGATCTCGTCATGTCTACATCCAATGGAGGAGATAATCATAATGACAAGATCTTGGATCTAGTCATGTCTACATCCAATGGAGGAGATAATCATAATGACAAGATCTTGGATCTAGTCATGTCTACATCCAATGGAGGAGATAATCATAATGACAAGATCTTGGATCTAGTCATGTCTACATCCAATGGAGGAGATAATCATAATGACAAGATCTTGGATCTCGTCATGTCTACATCCAATGGAGGAGATAATCATAATGACAAGATCTTGGATCTCGTCATGTCTACATCCAATGGAGGAGATAATCATAATGACAAGATCTTGGATCTAGTCATGTCTACATCCAATGGAGGAGATAATCATAATGACAAGATCTTGGATCTAGTCATGTCTACATCCAATGGAGGAGATAATCATAATGACAAGATCTTGGATCTCGTCATGTCTACATCCAATGGAGGAGATAATCATAATGACAAGATCTTGGATCTCGTCATGTCTACATCCAATGGAGGAGATAATCATAATGACAAGATCTTGGATCTAGTCATGTCTACATCCAATGGAGGAGATAATCATAATGACAAGATCTTGGATCTAGTCATGTCTACATCCAATGGAGGAGATAATCATAATGACAAGATCTTGGATCTAGTCATGTCTACATCCAATGGAGGAGATAATCATAATGGCAAGATCTTGGATCTAGTCATGTCTACATCCAATGGAGGAGATAATCATAATGACAAGATCTTGGATCTAGTCATGTCTACATCCAATGGAGGAGATAATCATAATGACAAGATCTTGGATCTAGTCATGTCTACATCCTATGGGAGAGATAATCATAATGACTTAAATCTTTGAGTAACACCCCAGGGTTCCGTAACGCAAAGGTTTGCAATCATTCGCTAAATACCAATGACCAATCAAGATCATCGTTGCATGCGCGCTCTGTTCAAAATGCTGACCGGGAACCAATCAGTGCGGTTCTTTCATATTTGCGATTCATCGCAAGTGAAGGTTCCCATCGGTGTGACTGTAGCAATTTGATGTACGTCGAAAGGTTCCATGACATTTTACTCCGGCGACAATTTTTATGATGGAAAATCTACACGTAAAGCCAAATATAAACTTAACCTCCATAACTACATGCAAGTAAACACTAAATCTTTAATTTTTACATTATTCTAAAAATAACTATGTCACAATCCTTATACTCTAACCCTATGCCTTCTGAGGTATAACACCGGAACAAAAGTCGCAGGAACATATATCGTGTCACAATGATAATACAATTCTTCGTACAGTCTTCCTTTCATGCCATTTTAGCGATCGTGCTAGTCATTCATCCGGGCATTTTATTCTCGAACTATTTCATATCTATCAGACGAGGCATGATGATTTAATTAACAGTCTATTAATATAGGCAACCTGACACCTGCCAACAGACTCGTGTATCAGAAAGGGTTTATTGATTTCAAACTAATTACTCGAGGCAATGGGCGGAGAGAAAGAAGGTCATTTCATATGGATGGTATGACATAGAAATCAAGGTCCGCGTATGGCGTTCAATACCAAAACACTGGGTAGGCTTATAACAATTATTTTGGAATTAATTCCTTATAAAAAGTATATTAAGCTATTATTTTGCTTTCAAATAATGAATTTAAAGGACAAGTCCACCCCAACAAAACAATTATTAGAATCAAAATCGGATGTAAAATAAGAAAGTTATGACATTTTAAAGTTTCGCTTAATTTCACAAAACAGTTATATGCACATCCTGGTCAGTATGCAAATGAAGAGACTGATGACGTCATCCACTCACTATTTCTTTTGTATTTTATTATATGAAATATGAAATATTCAAATTTTCTCCTCATTGTCAAGTAAAACAGTGATTAATTCTTCCCTATACATGTGGAATTAGCATCGTTTAATACTACATGTATATGGTTCAGTCGAGTTGGTCCCTTTGGTAAAATCTGTAAAAAATGAAACATTGTATAATTAAAACAATAAAAACACAAGAAATAGTGAGTGATGGACATCATCGACTGACTCATTTGCATTTCATTGAGTTGCGCATATCACTGTTTTGTGAAAAATAAGCGAAACTTTAAGATACCATAACTTTCTTATTTTACATCCGATTTTGATGAAATTTTCAATGTTATACTAGTTTGATTTTTCTCTATTTATTCAAATCAACATTTCGCTTGGGTGGACTTGACCTTTAAACTGTCATTTCTTTACTCGTTGAGTGAGAAATATAGGCCTATATACGTCTCTTAGTTCACTATTTACCTCAGTTTTTTGCCCGAACATTGGGGCTTTGCATTACTTAGTTATTTATACAGACTAGTATTAATCAGTTAAGTATATATTTATGTATCGGACCGACATTTAACGTCACTATCCGAAAGGCGTAATCAGCTTGGATCACAGGTGAACGCCAATACGCTAATTGGGTAAATATTTCTTGATAAAGTGGTTAAGAGAATGGATAGGGAGTAAGGTACGGATGATACATATTATTGTGAATACTAACATGGGCGGAAATCCCTCGGGGGGACGGGTCCCCCTACTCCAAATAGTACAGGGGGACACATTATCAAATGCCCCCGTACTCTTTTATAATGGAAAGAAATACATCACTCAAAATCGAAATAAAACATGTTTTTTTTGACGAGTTGACCTTACTTTTTTGGTGATAACCTTTTTTTTTCTTTTCAACTTTTCCAGCCCCTGGCCCCCCTACCTTTGGGGAGAGATTCCGCCCTTGAATACTAAAAAAGGGTTTACATTGAAAAACGAAACAATGCCAGCAAACCTTTTGGTTAAGTTATGCATCCTTAGGGTCTAGAGAGAAAATAGAAAAATGTGCATTGCATTAATCTCATTCTTCTTTGCACCCGAAATGCTCGCTTTAACCTATAAAATAAAATTTTTAATTTGTTGGGGGCATTACATTTTAGAGTTGAGGGACAACATTCGCAGATTTCTTGTAGGGTTGACCTGCACACTGACACACCATCGTGAATAATGTGGACTATTAAAGATGCATTAATGTGCATAATAGCACACATTACCATCCTATGGGTTGCTGCTATCGGCCTATTTTGCTCCAATTTCTTAAAGTTTCAAAACTAAAACTTTATCTTGGATATAACTGTTATCGGCAAGGCCCTTTTCATTACTGCCATCGTTTGTGTAGCTGTAGTTGTCTTCCATGTTTCAGCATCTCGCTCTTGATTTCGCTTCGAGTTGATCTTTGACACTGTCTTCTCCTATGTTACACATACCTGTCAATCATGTTAGAATGATTGCATTCTTGCTGGGAGAATGATGGAGAGACTTCTCATGAACCAATATATATTGCAGGAAGCAATCGGGAGCAAACCGGACAGTAGGTCTGAAAATACAGGCAGTTCTTATGTGTCATTACGTCTGTCTATACAGGGGCGGATGCAGGATTTTCCAAAGGGGGACACATTTTTCCGAGGAAAACATTGACAAGCTCCACCCCCCCCCCCCGCTCCCCAAAAAAAAGACTTTTAACCAAAAATTAAAGAGATTTCTTCCCAGAAAAAAAAGTAGAAAAAAAGGTCTTCACTTTTAAAGGGGGTGGGGGGCAGCTTCTGTTCCAACGGCATTTTTACATTACAAATTTTAATTTTGCTCCTCAAAGGAAGGGGGCCACGGGCCGGCTGTGCCCCCTCCCCCATGGATCCGCAAGTGGGTCTACGTTAATCCCATAGGTATTTCCTATACAGTAGTTTAATAATTTAAGTCATGTTTCCTTCCCCATATGGACAACCGTTTGAATTACCTTCATAATAATAATAAAAATATTATATTTCACACTTGTCTGCCCATAGAACATTTATGCCTATTATATACTTCATAATATATTATCTAACTATTTTATCTGTATCTCTACATGCCTCTCTACGACCTTGTTACATCCTTTCTCAAGTCTATCTAGACAGTATACTGCAATGTGTCTACCTTTGATTTCAAGGAAATTCACTCGCGAGATTTCACTTTGGTATTTATTCGCAATCTAATGTGCTTCCATTTTTTTATATATCTCACGCTTTTGTAAATTGTCTATTCCATTAGGATCTTTCATTTGGCCGTAATTTCACCTCAGCTCCGTCAATTCTGTTCTGTGTTCAGAATTTCGAATCAAAAAGAACATTCTACAGCGCAATGCATAAGTGTTGTCCCGTTGTAGTCGTGTAATGCCCAAAAGGGTTAGAGAACTGACCTAGTTACTTCCCTGTCTTGGCCTAAACTTATCGCCGTCTTTACCAAATCATATCTTCGTCTTTGCTTTAGTTTGTATTCGACATTGTCCAAAGTTATCTCCTTAATAATTATAAAACGTTGACGGCCATTGCATCATGAGTAACAATATGAAGTCTGAATTGAATTCTTGACAACGTCGAAATAACAAAGATGAGGGGGGGGGGTAAAGCGCTTCACTATATCAGGTTTATGAATATGTTTCATTAACGTCTGTGGTGCATGCATGCTATAGAAATCATATTATGAGACCCGTATGAACTAACCGTTGAGGTACACTCTCTTTGTACATGGGTGCATGCTGATATATGCTAGCCGAGATGAATACTAAATTCTTTAGACCCTTTTTGGCGGCAAGATCCATTAGGATGTAGAAGTTCTGGCGGAAAGCAAATCAAATTTCTCATGTTTTATTGGAAGAAAGCGAGGCACATTCGAGTCAAGTCATTTGAATGAAAACAAATGAATTATTCCCTTTCCGTGCCCCATGTTCTATACTACTACATGGATATGATATTATAAGGCCTGTTGCAGAGAGTAGCGTTTACTACAGAAACTCACTGCAAAAACTCTGGTGTTGATTTAACACCAGTCCGGAGTATATATATGTCCATACCAGTTTCGTTTTGGTCTAACACCAGGTAGGTGTTTATACAACACCAATTAGTTTTAAATCAGCATCGGTTTGATTCCAAACTGGTGTTGTTTCAATACTTCTCTGGTGTGGACATATATAGATTCCGGGCTGGTGTTAAATCGACACCGGAGTTTTTTCAGTGCAAGTCCCTAATACTCGCGTTCCATTGGTTGAAAATTAGGTTGGTTTGATTTTTAGAGTTGTGTTTGATCGCAACCCTTTTAGGCGAGCGGCCAGAAGCCAAAATGTGACTCATTTCTTTACTTTTATAATAATAATAATGGTGGCTACTTATATAGCGTACAGGTCCACATTTCGATGGTCATGGCGCTTTAAAAAAGGCCCTGCCATTATTATTATAATAACTGTAAACTCGGCAACCGATTTAGGCGCACACAGCTTTTAGAGGAATTACTTCCTGCCGGCACTCATTTACCTCACCTGGGTCGTGTGCAGCACACAGTTGATGAATTCCTTGCTGAAGGAAATTACGCCATGGCTGGGACTTGAGCCCACGACCCGGAGACTAATCCACTTGGTCACAACGCTCTATTATTGAAAAGTGGATATGGTTGCCCGGGTAAATAATGTTGCTAGGCAACAATTCTGAAATTTAATGTATATATAATTTATATTTGGTTGCAAGGCACTATCATATAATTTTATCTGTAGTGATTTTATCCAAGTAATGGCTAAATTTATATCTTAATCAATTTAATCAATGAACAAATGATTGATATTGAAGTATTGCCCTACATTACCACACAAATTGGCGTGGTATAATTTAAGGCTGGTTTTCATGGTGGAGTTACACTCTGCGACACTTTTTTTGCGCTCAGTTCTAAAAAAAAAAATCACAAATTCTTCTTCAAAATGATGCATGTTTTTGCTTTGTTCTAGTTTCAGGGATTAATGCCAAAAATGTGGGCATTTCCCCGCTCACCTATTTCCGCACGGACCTCATGTGATATACACTCGCAGGAACAGGAGTGGTTCATACACGAATCCACCATTTTGAGATTTCCCATTCGGTGTATCCATTAGTTTGGTTTAACCAAGACTTTGTATACTCATATTGTAATCGACCTAATATTTATTTTTTTCTGAGACTGCAAGATTCCCTATACTATACAATGACACCAAATCATAACTGTGAAACACGTGTGCATTGACACCTAAGCATGTCTTTAAGATCAACCTAATTCTTTGTGGAACACCAATTGAAATAAGACTGTATTTATCAATTCATTAATGACTGAATTACTACCAAATACAACTGTTGATGATGTTACCGCGAAAGCGATTTTTTTTTATGACACGCAGGAAACCATATCAAATGGGAATGGAACCACTTTCCCCATCTGAAGGACCTATCTGCTGTACATTAGAAATAGAGCTTGCTTCATACCTCTAGTTTTCATCTCCTTTGTGTGACAGTCACACTTACGAATCTGATTGGAAACCGACCGACTATATATCATTCCAGAATAAGGTTATATCTGTGATCGGTCTGAAGTGGGTATCGTTGTTGTGACTATATCTTTGCCATCCCATACCAACGCCATTACATATTCCGAAGTGAAGTGGAATACCGAATAAATGTGTAATTGCAAAACGATATCGATCGTTGAGTACAAGTGGTTTGTTTTATCATGCAGGTAGGCTACTTCACTCCTATAGTATCGGATGACCTAACCGGTTGATATCGATCGCTGGCAAACGCTCTCCTCTTAACATGTTCTACATGGTTTAATTAGACCGCGGAAATGTCTTCTCGTATATCCTCGAAAAAAACCAAGCAATTTTCATTCCTCTCCCCTCCTCTATCATACATTTTTTTTTCCCGTTTGAGTGCCGATATGGAATGAGGCTAAGTCATTGGTAGATACCATCTCAGACATGCCTTAAAATGTACCCCATACCCCCCCTCCCTCCCCTTTCTCTCTCTCTCCCTCTTGCTCGTATGCCTACTACCCGCTTTCTCTCCATTAAACACACACACACACCCACGCGCGCGCGAACACACCCTCCCTCGCATAGAGACACACAACCCCTTTCCCCCCTCTCTCTCTCAAATAAACATTTTTCCCCTCCATTTTTTACAATATATATATATTTTCTCAATATGAATTATACAAAGTCATTTGTCATACAAATTTCAATATAATAAAATATTTGTTAACGGTACACGATACGAAATAAGGAAGAAGAGTGGGAAGAAGAGTGAAAAAAAGGGCAACTTTGTTTACTCTCCTTTTCGTACCTCCGCTCCTAGCTGGCCTGGAGGAATTGATCACCCTGTATATAAAATCAGCTTATTCTGTTATCCAATATTCATTTTTCTACAGCTTAGTATCAATTTTCATGTATCATATCTCTACAATTCTTAGGAATTACTTATTTTTCTCAGACCAGTTAAAACAGATGTATCCATGTATTGGACATATCTGCCGTTATACTCTTTTTTTATTAAAGTGGATTGGTTTTCTCCGTCAGAGTATATTCTGGATGAGGTTTATAAACAAGTGAATAAATGAATGAATACATGAATAAAAAAAAAAAAAGAATAATAATAAATAAATAAATGAAATATAGTCATCATATTCAAAATGATAAGAAGAAAATATCATCAAGATACGAATGTAAACAAATAGCAGAAAATCTAACGACAAAGCTCATCATATGAGCCCCCCCCCCCTCCTTCCTTCGAAAAAAAATAGGTCCAGAACACTGCCAATGTGATGCATGGAGTTATTTTTTTCGAGGGGGGGGGGGGGGCTCATATGATGAGCTTTGTCGTTTGATTTTCTGCTATTTGTTCACATTCGTACCTTTTTATATGACTCCTCTGCCTACCCCACCCACCCAACAAATTGCCCGTATTCTGGATTAGTGTCCAGGTGTGTCCAAGAAACGAGTAACTGAAAACATAAACAAGTATATCACTTTCATTCGCACTCTACCTAAACTGACTAATATAATCCGATATCTTACCCGCCCTTTCACACGGTAAAAAAAATGTAATTCGAATGAATATTCCAGTGAAAATAAAGCTAATAACGAATATTTAGCGCGTGTGAATCCAAACTAGAACATGATTAGAATCACGAACGCTAATCACAGTCACGATTACAATAGCAATTATCATTACAATAATGATTCAAGATTCACGTGTGAAAAGGCCCTAGGCCATGTATAAAGGATGCCATTGTATTGTAATTTTAAATCTTAACTTTACATCCATGTTATAATTTCAACATACCCATACACTAAAAGGACGACATGAGTATCATTTGAACTTAATCAATTAAAAAAAACAATGTTCTAAAGGTGGATTATTGATTTACGTTATTGACTGATTGTTGCTAGATTTCTATTTTGATAGCTTTTGTTTAGCTTAAAGTT
The DNA here is from genome assembly GCF_037042905.1 of Lytechinus pictus. NCBI lineage: Eukaryota > Metazoa > Echinodermata > Echinoidea > Temnopleuroida > Toxopneustidae > Lytechinus > Lytechinus pictus. Next base: position 418,390 of record NW_026974154.1, read on the forward strand.
GAATACATACATCCTTTATTCTACTCTCTTTTCATCACATTCCCAGATTTGTCATCTGATGTTGTACATATCATTGTTATTTTAGGGACACGTATAAATTCCATTTTAGTAGGTAGAGAAAGCTTTGCATGAATTGTCCGAACCCCTTTTCATTTCCAACAGTTGGGCACATAAATCGTTAAATCGTTAATACTTTAACGCTGCATTTTCTTAATCCTTACTTAACAGGTTATGATATCTGTATCTACAGATTCCATCAGAATTGAATGAGAACATTTCTACGATTATTGTCAAAAATTGATTCAAATACCATTTTTTTTCTTTTCCATCGGCTAGGATGCTTTATTCTTATTTCGATGCATATGCTTTTTTTTACTTTTTAAGTTTATAGTGGCATCATTTAGATATGTTATTTGAAGGGGGTATTTTTTATTACTTTACAATCATATTTGTACCGATTCCATTTGAGTCGATGTAAAAATATTTGCATGAATAATGTCTAAGATTTATTTCTAAATTGCCATACCATTTTCAGCGAGAGAAGCGTCACTTTCCTTTGACAAGCCAAATACGACTGAACTTTGAGAGGATCAGAACTTGGATTTTAGATTTCTATTCTAGTAGTAGGAGAATAATACTAGGCTTATCAGAAAATGACTACTGACCTATTACTTGACGGAATAAGAGAGAGAGAAAGAAAAGAGAGTCTGTAAAACGGAAAATATTCCCTTTTTTCGCTGTTAGTGTCTGGACTCCCACGCGTTCAAAATTGCAAGATCTTACAAGTAATTTCGCAGCAACATTAAGGAAATTATGTTGAGACCGATCAAATCTATTACGTTATTTTTAATGACAAATCATCGGTCGGTTTGAGTGGGTTCCGTCGATATGACTGTCACATCGATCACGAGTAAGATGAAAACAGATTAAGGTAGAAATTGAGTAAATTATTAAACTCAATCCTTTCTAAATATATACATAAATGATATAGGATTTGTATAGCGCACGTATCCACCTTGCTAGGTGCTCAAGGCGCTCCTATATTACCCTGGCTATGCTAGTCTACCGATTCTGGGGCGCACAGCTTTTTGAGGAATTACTTCCTGCCGGTACCCATTTACCTCACCTGGGTCTAGTGCAGCAGAGTGTGGATACATTTCTTGCTGAAGAAAAACACGTCATGGCTAGGATTCGAACTCACGACCCTCTGTTTGAAAGGCGAGAGTCAGAACCACTAGACCACGACGTGCCCACACAGCATGAGAATATCTGCCACTGAAGAAACATAAAATATAGGGACTAACAAAGAGATGTATTTCATTTAACATTATTTATCATTTGTTTTGGCGTCGCCTGTGCCTAGGAGGCAACAAAAAAAAAGAATCGCGAATACCCGAAAATCTCTCCTCACGATATAACTGATCGGGGTTGTGCAAGTGGACCACTACACCAAAGTTTCCACCCACTCCTAAAAGAATAGTGCAGCTACCAGGGTGGTGACTCTGCTCTAGACCGGGCCTCCATTTAACGTCCTATCTGAGCGAAGAGGCGTTTTCCACTCTAACTTAGCCTGTGTCTATAAAACAGGGAAGGGACACGTTTACACACAACGCAGGCTTCACTCATCCGCCCGGGATGGGCTCGAACCCATGACCTTTGTTTCAAGAGGGCAGACGCCTTACCAATCGAGGTAACCCGCTCCCTCTTGTGGGTGTGTGTGTGTTGTTCCTAGTTCAACACCTATTACATGTGACCTGTGTGCATGAAGTACTTTTATTGAAAAAAATGTTGTTTTGTTGAGTGCGAACATTGGTTTAACACCGAACTTGAAAACACTCAATGTGATGTGACACATTTGTAATTCAAAACGATAATGAATTACATCTTCTTTTGATCTAGCCTTATGGAAGGTATGTATTTCCACCTGTATGTATATATCCAGTCCGTCAACCTTGACGAAATATTGAAATCAAAATCATATCTTGATATTTTGCCTTACTTAAAAACTATTGCGATTAAAAGAATGATATCTTGATAATCATCTGTAAGTAAATGTTTTACGATACAGCGATGCGGAAATATTTAGCGAATCATCCGTTAAGTGCTTTAAAACTATGGGGATGACAATAATATCAAATCATCAGACTTTGGGAAAATAATGAGAATTGAAGTTAAATCTTGATATTTATCTTACTTAAAGGTATTGTTTAACTTTGTGAGCAGCCGATTTAAAAAATTCTCAAACCAAGATGAAACATGTGTACAAGTGCATGTATTAGAACTAATAAACCCTGAAAGCAACCATTATTGAGAATGAAAAGCTTAAACTACAAGGCAAACCCATAATTTGTAAATAGGTGTCTTATAGATGCCTAAATAGTACACATAAGTTTATGGGATGGAATTAAGATGGTGTTTTCGGTCACTTTATAGTTCACTTTTTGAAGCACTAAATAATGATTTCTGGACGCGATTTTTTCTGGGCTTCATTTTTGTAACATATCACAGACACAGGTGACAAGTGTGACCTTATAGCTCAGATTTTTTAAAAGTCAAACCAATGTTAACCAATCACTTTAAAATGTAAGTGATTCAAATCACGATGCATCCGTATTGTGGAACTGGAAAACGATAACAATACATTGTTATCATATTTCATTTGTATTTGTTTATATTTATAATGTATGTTTGATTTGTATTTGCTTATAATGTTGATAATGGAAATGGAAAATAAACTTGAACTTGTGTATAAAGCAATAAGTGTTTATGTGACAGGTAGATATAGTTATGATATGCACGCATACTAAACTTAAGAACGACATGGCAATTTGAATGGTGTGTAAATAATGTAATCTCCGTTAAAAAGTATAATTAAACTTGTGTAAGACACATCCATGAGAGCTGCGATATTGATGAATTCAACTGGGAAGTGTTGTCTTGAGATATACCCATGATTTTGAAGGTTCATAAATTGATACGTGATGCATTCAAGGTCAGATTTCATATCATTAATGTCATTTAGCTATAAGTAACCCGATAACAACCATCCTTGCCATTCCAGTCACAGGCATTGTGACGAACCCAAAGCGACACTGCAATAACAAGTATACATGCAAGTGGAATGGTGTGTAAATAATGTAATCTCCGTTGAAATGTATAACTAAACTTTGGTTTAGCAGTCTTTCACCTTTACTCTTACTTTGCCTCATTATTTTAATGTTATCTATGCTTTTTTTACTTAAGATGTTTTTTTTAATGTGTTAAATTTTGGTAATTTATAATAAGTATTATATGCAATTTTGATTAATGAATTAATTAGATATTTAGAATTTATAATGAAATTTATTTTCCTCATAATGTTTGTATGTATATAATGGTATCATGCTATAATTATCTGTATACTGTCTTTTAACTTGAAATGTAATATGTTAGACAATTATTGTATATGTAATCATGCTAAAATTTCAGCCATTTGGCTGCCATGTATGCAATTGAACTTGTCAAATAAATACCATTATTGAATTGAATTGAAGTGGAGGTATGTAAGGGCGGACTAATTTTTTTTTTTTTTTTTTTTTTTTTTTTGGGGGGGGGGGGTGTTTGTTTAGAATGCCCTCCAGCCAAACATTTTTTTTTCCTTTCTCGATGCAAGCACACTCATAGGCTAATTCATTCTCTCTTTTATTACTATTATCTATCTCCAAATGTTATATTTTTAATGACTATCTATTGATAAGACACAGTCAATGAGATACTGCACAAAGTGTTGATCAGTTCGCTCTCAAAGCAAAGCATCGCTCCCTTTCCATCTCATCTAGGTCATGAATGGGTTTTGTTGTGATATCTCATCCCAAATACCCATGCAAGACTAGGTCTAAGTCATTAACAATGTGTGTCGTTAGAGATAATTATGTAATAAAATCGGTCGCTCGTACCGACAGGCGAGGCTGGGTGTCATGAGTTTTAAAAGGGGCGTGATGAAAATTAATGAAGCGTGTGCAGAAAGCGGGAAGCCGGTAAGCAAGGATTTATAGATTGGAATTAAGGTCAAGCTAAGGCATGATGGGAATGATGATATGATAGGTGTGAAGCTGGTAATTGATGGATGATGATAAGCTTTGAGAACATGACGGGCCATTGCATGCTCGGTAAATCATTGTGATATAAGGAGCTTTCGATTTCTCTTCCATGACAACGAATCTTCTCTGGCCCGTAACACAAAGTTTATAGCAATCAATCGCAGAACAATTTTATACGATTGATTGCATTGAATATAACGTACAATCGATTGTAAAAATAAAACATACGATTAATTTTTAACCTCTGTGTTACGGAACACTGATTTAGCATGTTCATATCTACAGTAGATAACAAACATTAATATAGCATCGTCTATTTCTCTCTGTTTGTCCATATAATTTCCTTGACTTTCTTTCTGTCTTCTTCCGTTTTTCCCCTTTCTCTTCCTTTTCCCTCAATCACAAGGGCAGCGGAACGTAATTTTAAAGGGGGGGGGGGAGCTGACCATGGACAAAAAAACCCACAATCAAATGGTCAATTTTACGTTTTTGCACATGGTTTTGGGAAAAAAAAGTAGGGAGGGGGTGAAATTACCACGGTGCTAAGAGTCACTTTTGTCTCAATGTGGCCCCTCTCCATATGTCCCCTCCCTCCCTCTCTCTCTAATTCTGTCTTTCCTCATCTGTCTCAATTTCTCGATCTTCCTTTTCGTTCACTCAACTGGTTCTAAGAACCACCTTTGTCGCAATGTGTTCCTTTTCCATCTGCTTTCTCCCTCTATTGCCATATCTCTCTCTCTTTCACTCTCTTTTCCTCTCTAATTCTGTCTTTCTCTCTCCTCATCTATCTCTATTTCTCTTTCTTCCTTCTAGTTTACTCAACTTGTCACCTTTGTCGCAATGTCAAGCGTTCTCCCCATCTTTCTTATTATATCTTTCTCTCTCCCCACCCCCTCTATATCATTCCCCCCAATTCACTCAACACTAGTTATCAGAGCCACCTACATGTATGTTCCAATGTGGTTTATAACGTCTTTTCTCTCCTTACCCCCACTCTCCCCCTCTGTCCCCATATCTATCTTTTTTTTTCTCTCTCTAGATTACTCTCTCTCTCTCTCTCTCTCCCTTTTCATTCACTCGTCTCATCTCATGAGCCACCTAACCCTCAATGTAATCGCGTATAATGTCTAGATTCTCTGCCTAATGCGCTCTAATTGATAACGCACTAACTTAATTAGACACGTGCAGCTCCTCAGCAGGCTGGTAAATACTCCTGTGTCATACTCAACGTCATGAATCTGTTATAATGGAAGACATAAAAGAAAAGAGAGAGGGAATGAGAGAACCATCTTACCAACACTTGACTATCTACAGCATGCATGAGACCCAAAAACTGTATTCTATATACATCAAATTTTGTTGAGAAAATTTGTTATTTGTTGATTGAGTTGTTATCTATCTTTTAATTTATTTATCTATCTACTCCTATCTATTCTTCCCTTTTATTCCTTATTTATCATGGATTTATATGATTCTATATCTTAGTATTTCATTATTAATTTATTAATTGATTTATTCATTTATCTAATCTTATTCATTTATTTACCGATTATTATTATTTTTTTTTTTGGGGGGGTGGGACGGCTGCAATAAAACGATGTTTTTAGCAAGGTTGTTTTAGACAAAAATAAGATAAGATAGACTAGGAAGGACAAAAACATGAGTAGCGACCCTTCTAAAAGAAACCGAGCCAATCAGATCAGACTATCAATTTAAAAATTAAATTTGATTGTTTTCACCAACTACGGTAACACTATTCTTATAACCATACTTGCTTACAATGTCTGCCAAACCAATTATATAAATCAAGATGGCAGAAATCGTCCACTTTGCTCTGTTCCCAAATCATAAGGAAATCCCCAAACTGCTCCTCGCTTTCATGGGAGGGTTAGAGCAAATTAGGACAACGGTTTCCTCGAAAGCTCATCATAGTACTGATTTCATAATATTACATGTAACATTTTGCGGTGTATTTTAGTGTAAAGAATCACATTTCAGTTCATATTAGAACGAGGTTATTTATACTAGACGATGCGAAGTATTTTGGTAAGAATTGACTAAACGCCCCCAGTATCATAAACCTTGACCATGTAGATAAATGCGGGGAAATATGATAATCATTTTGAGTGGAAACATTTAACGGATTATTATGATTTGGAACAAATATCTAGCGACCTAATCTTGAAAAGGTATGAAATTGCATTATTTATGAGATGGGAATCGGAGAGAAACTTTTTTAAGTCATCAGAAGTTTATATTTTCAGCATATTTAAAGATAAATACCAGTTGTAACGAACTCAAAATGAGTTCGAACAGAATCCAATGAAATTACCACCAAAGTGTTTGTATGTTTAAATAAAAGAATATGAGTCACATGATACCTCTGGAAGAAAATGCGTAATTGCTGAGAAATTAGCAAAAAAGGCACGGAATTTTTTCCAAATAATGTCTGCTACATGTAGTTTTTGAAGCAATATGAATACACTGTCCCACACATGCTTTCCTTTGTTAGCGATCATAAAGATTATCGATCTTTAGCTAAGATTTCATGATTTTAACAAAGATAAGTCTCCATTAATGTGCAAGATCTAGATGTAAGATAGTATCATATCAATTAACCCGATTAAGAAGACATTCTCATGAAATAGTTGTTTGCTGCAATTACTGTATTTTACCTTTATGCTAGTCAATTATCACTGAGCCTGACATACATTCCACGTGTACCAGTGACGTTAGGAGTAAAAAATAATAATAATAAATGAAGGGGCGAAAATTACATATCCATGATATCGGGCAAAATCTATAAAAATAACTGCGAGTGAGCAAAGCGAGAGAGAAAACATTCCACATTTTTATATACAGATCCAATTATGTTCGATTTGACATAATATTCAGAAAATAATATTATATTTCACCCGTCTCTTTTTTCAATCTCTGTCTCTTTCCTTTTCTTGGTCGTTTTTCTTTGTGTTTGTTTTTATTTTGGTGGGAGGGGGGGGGGGGGCTAGGGGGTCAAGCCCCCTGTCTGTTCGCCACTGACGTTACCTCATTGGTATGACTGAAGTTCAATGTTTGTCATCCAATATTACATGATAAACCAAACTGCTATACGTAACGTCTTAACATCTTCCAGATGGTGAATTCTATTAATTGTAGTCCGTTATCTCCAGCCTGTCATGATGAAAGATTTATCATCCACGTGTCTATTTCAATAAGATGTCATTTGTGTGGTATCGTTGAAACTAAATGGGAAGGAGGTCGTGTACTTCCCGAGTAAAAAAAAGGGTTCTTTCGGGATGATATACATTTATTGTATCCATTAATCTGTTTAACTCCCCCTACCTTCATTTCTTTTCTATCTATATATCTATCTATGTGTATATATTGTCTATCTATCTATCTATCTATCTATCTATCTATCTATCTATCTATCTATCTATCTATCTATCTATCTATCTATCTATCTATCTATCTTTCTATCTTTCTATCTATCTATCTATCTATCTATCTATCTATCTATCTATCTATCTATGTGTATATATTGTCTATATATCTATATATCTATCTTTATATATATCTATCTTTCTATCTATCTATCTATCTATCTATCCATCTACTATCTATCTATCTATTATCTATGTATCAAACTCATGTATACCTCTATTTATCTATACCGATATGTATCTGTTGTAATTATTTTACTAGTTTGTTTATTTGTTATTATGCTCAGCGGATTGTTTCTTTTTTATTCGTTTACCCGCTCCAGCCTGCCGTGAGATAGTACTCAGTGCTACCTTATTTATGCTCATTAAATGTTTGACAGTCCCAGCATTTCACCACCCCCCCCCCCCCCCCCCTCTTGAACATGGAAGATGAATTTCTCATGAAAACAGTGAAAGACAGTTTCTCGCCTCTCCGTAATACGTTGATTCACTCTCCAATGCTCGTCTATCAGCTTACAGTATGATCAGAATGATGTTCACATTGATGGCGTTAAAACGGCTGGTTGTTTCATCAAGAGTAATTAGAGTAAACGACTGTTGGCATGAGACTAATTGGTAATCAGTGTCTCAGACATGTCTTAGCATGGCATAAACGTCTTAACCAATCAGAGTATGTATTAAATACTGCCAGGACATAGCATGGTCTTGCAAGTCCTAAACTGTTCTACTGATGTCGCTGCAATCATGATGATATGCATGTTAAACATGGCCCTGGGCAGTGCTGGGAAGCGTGGGTTACCAAAACCTTTTTTGTTTGCTTCTCAAATTTCTCAGGACCAGTTTCACTTCTATTTGTAGTAAAAACCCCATTTTTCTTTTCAATTTTGTCTGGATCAATTTGACTTCCTTTTTTTAGTGAAATTTTTTTTTTTTCAAATTTACATCACCAACCCCACTAAAAGAAAATCGTTCCCAGCGCCCTGATGTTGAAGTGTTATCAAAATATATTCAACATGTAGTTGGCTTATATGCTTTATGATGTTTTAATCAATGTTCTACCCTTAACCCTAACTTATGGGGGTGCCTTTTTAGCCCCTCGACATTTTTCGCGATAAATCCGCTGTGCGATTTTTTTTACGTGCAGCACGCTGATTTTTACCTTCATGTTTCGCGCAACTTCTCAGACCAAATTTGTGATGTCCGGGTATATATGCGATTATATATGCGGAATATATGCGGAAATTACGCAACAGTATGTTAGTGCATGTCGGACCGAAATTGCTCAAAGATGTATATCATGTACAAAGTTAATACAAAATCCGTTTCATCTGAAATTCATAAATGTGTTATTATTCTCACTTTTATTGACAACCGTCATTTCATTATATGCTATTAATGACTAAAGTAATTTTCCCAAATAAATTTGATCGAAAAAACAATACAAAGAAAAAAATATTGAAAAACAGAAACATATATGCAAGATTTGAAGAAAAAAAAAAATATATAAGAAATTAATTTTGTTACCGGTTTTTTTTTCTTCATTATTTTTTATAGTTGTTAGGAAAGCCATAAATAATATTTGCACCAAAATAAGCTTTCTAGGCGGTTTATTAAGTGAATAAGATCAAAAAGTATTATTTCGTGAATTAATTAACATAATTAATTCATAGTTTATTCATATAAAATATATATGTCTTTGTTCGTTTGCAATTTGCCTATGCAGTGTCATAGATCATTCTCTACCTTCGTGCAATTTTTTATTGTCCCGATCGCACGATCCGCGGCCGAGATCTAACAGCCCCCCCCCCCCAGGACTTGCATGTCGCAAAATTTCATTGGTAAGTCGGGGTTAATATCCTATGCCATTTTCATTAACCCTTTGAGTGTTGATGATGCAATTTTGCACATTCGTACAATTAAATTCAATAATCGTAATAATTAGTTTTCTCCCCTACCATCAAATTAGATAAGCTAATAAAAGGTAATAGTTCTTGGATAGCATCTATACAGGCCTAATATTAATAAGTATAAATGGTGCAATATGGATATCTTGAATTAAATAAAATAACATGGAAACAATTGTCATTATTATCCCCCAAATCGATTCAGCGTGCAAAGAGTTAATGAGATGCAGAGAATTTACAGAAAGAACATGTTAAATAAGGACCTTACAGCTAAGATTTTGTAAAGTCTAACGAATCTGTCTTCAGGTAGTGCAGGTCACGTATCTCTATCATGTATAGATCTCTAATGCGATGCTTCAAGGTTCTTGATTGATTTCAACCCTTTACTGTCTACAAGACAGGTGTTTGTATAATCAAACTTTTATGTGCTTCTTTGGCAATCCATAAATCACGGATTTTTTTTAAAGATGTCTACTGACGTAGGCATCTGCTTTATTACGTCATAAGTTTTTTAATGGTACAGAGTATGCAACCTAATCAATCATGAATGTTAATAGTTAATGATATTTGTTAACAATAACGCTTGATTATACACATTCCTCAGCCCTGGCATAGGTTTTATGTCCCCTCTCTATATTTCCACTTCCCTGTATTGATTCCTTCTCATTTTCTCACTTGCTATTTCTTTCAGCATTTCTTTATTTCACAACTCTTCTCAAGCTATATCCCTCCTCCTCCTCCTAAACTCAGTTTCAAGATTATATTTGTATTTACTTTTACAGCCATGAAGGCTAAATTAACATGACATTATATGCAAAACTTATAAATTGCGCGTAAATGAGGATACCATTCTCAATTACAATATTAGTACTAATTTTAATTAATACGATTCAAAATAATAAGTGCAATGTTCAGTAACAATTTCATATAAACAAATATATTTATAATTTATGTTGAGTGTGTAGACAATCCGTAAACACGTTTGTGTTTTCGGTGCAAGAAAGTCTTTACCAAAACATCTATGCGCCACTCCATCAATGCAGAAACGCCCTTGTGGCATTCTCTTATGCATGCTGCTAATGGCGTTTTTGCTCGCATGAGATGCGGTGTTTAGGGTTTTCTATGTGACGTGCTAAGTCTCTCTCTTTCTCCCATTTTTTTACTTCCACCTTTTCTTTCTCCATCTCTAAAGGCTTTCACAGCAGTGATTATATCGTTGGTGTATTTCAGTCTCACCATTTGACCTTCTTTATTTCTAGAAATGATTGTTATTACTACACGTTGTGACTTTAATGGAAGGTCAATAAATAATAAAACAAATAATTAAAGGTTTTTAGAGAACAATTATCTTCATGATTGAAGGAGAATCATTACTATCAACATTGTATCAAGTTAAACGTCGCACGTGGGCGAGTTAAACCAACAAAAACAACGGGAATATCCCTTTGGGTATGTTATTTATTTTCAAGATTTTTCCAACAGCTTCAATTTTTATTCTTTTTTGCAATGTTGAATTTCCTTAATTGATTCGTGATTATCATTTCTGGTATTACGAGTGAAATCTAAGGAAGTATTGAATTAAAAGAGAGGGACAGAGAGAGAGAGGAAGACAGAAAGATTCAAACAAGTAGAGATGGAGAGGAGTGCGCATGCGCAAGCTGAGGTGCAAATTGATCTTTTGAGGAAATGTTTGTGCATGTAACGAGTTAATGATTATAATAACTCTTATTATTTGACAAAATGTAAATATCAAACCCTTGAGAAGAAGATAATGTGAACAATAAAAATATTCGTCTTGTTGCTGGCAGTATACTAGTCAAATTGATCGGGAAAAACCCCGTATAGTTTAGTATCCTCAGCAAGAATAACCTTGTTATTGTTTTCTCCATCTTTATCATGATATTCGGTCGTTGAATCATTGCAATAGCGATGACCTCCGTCATACGATAGGTAATACCAGAAATACACGAAAACCTGACTGACAAACAACGATAAAAGATATCAAGAAAAATCGAAATAGAAAGGTAGGTAGAGTACATTTCAATGAAATTGAATGATTGCATTCTGATGAAGAAGCCAAAATGTGATTTTTAAAGGTTTTTGTCAAGATAAGTGAATTCCCTATTTTTAACGATCCGTTCTCCACTTAAGATTGTTACTAGTTTTGCTTCATATGTTTCTCTTTATATTTTTACTTCTATCTTACCATTAAAAGGATTGAGTAACTTTGAAGAAGCTTCCATAAATCTCGGGCCCGTCTTACAAAGAGTTGCGATTGATTCGATTAATCGCAACTATGGACGACCGGCAACATCAACATCTATCATGCATGTTTGTTAAAAATATATTCTAACTATAATTTATATTCATGCATTCCATGTTTTCCTGAGAAATTCACTGTGCTTCTATTTGTTTACAAAGGACATTGAGCAAATTTCCTGTAGAAAAAAAATATGACACTAATGCATTTCCATAGAGTTGAGATTGATTGGATCAAAGTAACTCTTTGTAAGACGGGGTCCTGGTCTATGGGGTTCTACATGCTGTCGGTGGTTGTAATATTCATTATGAAACCCTGATTTTTTTAAATAATTTTCATAAGCATACTCTTCGCAATTTGTAAGAGAAATTGAACATATTCCTCCATCACCTATCGTTTGACTGAGGCCATCGCTATTGCAATAGTCTCGGGCGATTCATGTCTGATCTTAAGATTTTTAGTTATGATTAAACCATTATTAGCATTAAAAGAAATATCTTTAGATTCTGAATGAGGTTTAAAAAAGTCAATTTATTATATAAACACGATGTTTGTGTGTATGTGTAAGGGTCGGGGTATGTGCGTGAGTGTGGGTGTGTGTGTGAGTGAGTGAGTGTGCGTGTGTAGGGGATAGGGGATGGGTGGATTGCCCCCCCCCCCTCCCCTCCTGTGCTGCCATCCTGTTTACCTCCAATAACAGACCATGAACTTCAGTTGCACACCTCTGCGGTACCAGAAAGGCGCCGCGGCAAACGCCGAAAAGCGTATCTGACGATTGCATTTACACACGCGTCCAACATGGGCGTGACTCGTATATGAAAGTAGGTAGATGAAATAGGGCATTCTTCTCATCTCACACACGACTTCCTTTTTACGTGCAAACTGTGAGAATGAAAGGTAAATGTCAACTTTGTTTGAAGGAGGCGACCAGAAAATAAGAACGGTAATCATCGTATGATGAAAGGAAGATTAAGTTTGGCAAGTATGGAGAGAGTGGGAGCGAAAAAAATATTAAGGTAGTAGACTGGAGGCAGGCGGGTAAAAGGTGATGTGAGCTAAGAGAATGTGACGAAAGCAGTGTGAAGAAAGGACATGGGAAGGATAAGGAAAAATAAAGAGATTGAGGTGGAGAAAATTACTTTAATGAAGGAACAGCGCATTGGAAATGATCTTTTAAAGAATGAAGATGGGCGGGGGGAGACTTATAAAAAAGGATGGAGATTCAGAAGTAAAGAGAGCAGTACGAATAAGAAGAAGAAGAATAAGAAAAAGAAAAAAAGAAGAAGAAAAAAAAGAAGAAGAAGAAAAAGGAGAAGAAAAAAAGAAGAAGAAGAAGAGGAGGAAGAATAAGAAGAAGAAGAAAGAGAAGAAGAAGATCTAGACGAAAAGCTTTCGGCTGTAGGAGGAAGAGAAGATTAAGATGAAGAAGAAGAAGAAGAAAATGAGGAAGGAGGAGGAGGAGGAGAAGAAGAAGACGACGAAGAGAAGCGGGGGGGGGGGCGAGGCAGATCAGTATGACAATGTGTAATTCCAAGGCTATCACTTAAATGTCAAGTCCACCCCAGAAAAATGTTCATTTGATTAAATAGAAAAAAATCAAACTAGCATAATGCTGAAAATTTCATCAAAATCGGTTGTAAAATGAGAAAGTTATGACATTTTAAAGTTTCGCTTATTTTTCACAAAACAGTGATACAAATACAAATACATATGGTCAAACAGCCCCTTCTTTATCTGCCGCTGTACTCTGGAATTCTCTACCTTTAAATATAAGAACTGCACCATCCTTCCCCATCTTTAAATCAATGCTCAAAACTCACTTATTTTCAAAATAGTATTTTTATGATGATAAATATATTATGTTGTTAAATATTGTAAGTTTTCATTTCATTGGTGATGTAACTTTATGTATTGATTAATTTGTTCGAATTTGTATTAAGTATTTTGGGATTAAGGTTTAGGTTTATTGTATAATTCAGATAAGATTTAATGTATTATTTATTAAATATATTTTGTAAAGCGCATAGAGAGTCTTTTGACTATTATGCGCTATATAAATTTCAAATATTATTATTATCATTATATGCACAACTTAGTAATATGTATATGAGACAGTCGATGATGTCCTTCACTCACTATTTCTTTTGTTTTTTATTGTTTGAATAATACAATATTTCATTTTCTTTCAGATTTGACAATAAGGACCAAATTGACTGAACCATATAGTATTAAACAATGTAAATTCCAAATGTTTAGGGAGAAATTAATCGTTGATTCACTTGACAATGAGGGAAAACTTAGAATATTTCATATAATAAAATACAAAATAAATAGTGAGTGAATGACGTCATCAGTAGCCTCATTTGCATGCCGACCAGGATGTGCATTTAACTATTTTGTGAAATTAAGCGAAAATTTCAAATGTCATAACTTTCTTATTTTACATCCGACTTTAATGAAATTTTCAGTGTTATGCTTCGTGGATTTTTCTCTTTTTTATTCAAATAAACTTTTTGTCAGGGTGAAATAGTATCATTATAATACGAAACAACTGAATTGAAAAAAAAATAATACATGTCCTTTACCAAAGAATAAAACACTTATCAAATGTTCTGCACTCTTTACTTTTACCTTAAAGAGGAGAGAATGAAGGGGCTCATGTTCGTGACTTGGTGTTGGTGAAATAATAAGTGAAGATTCGAGGAAGAAATAGCTTTGTGAAGAAAAAGAATGTCTATTGATGGTAGCGCGTAGTGCAAATATTAGGCATATACCATTGAGAATGAAGAGTTAATGTAATATCATGGGGGAGGAATGGAATTGCATGAGTACGTGATGTGATGAAAGTACCGAGGATTGTCACGTGGTCTCCACTCACTTGGTCTACTCCTCGTTTCATCTTATTCATCATAATTTATTCTGATTTATAATTCGTCTATAACCAGGCCGTCAGCTTACTGTTTTGCTTAATAGCCATTCAGTTCATTCACGACTTTATCGAATTTTCAGTAGGCCATCTCCATGCTACATATCCACTTGGTCTAACTCCAGGGGGCCGTTTCATAGAGCTGTTTGTAGGTTAAGAGCAACTTTAAGAACGATTGGTGATCCTTTCTATACGCGCTAAGCCATCGTCAATTCAATATACCACTTACCCCAAGAAGGGATAACCAGTCGCTCTTTTTACAGCCAGTTATTCTACATGATTGGATGATCTATTAATGAACCACAGTTTCATTTGACGAAACACAAAAGAAAGTGAAGTGGAAATTACACCTAGTGAATATAAGAATAAATGAGAATTAGACTGTGTTGGTATGAGAACAAAGAAGTTTAGACCTAATGGCAATTATACAGTGCGTATCAAAATAAAGTTTACACTTAGAAATAATCCTGTAAAATTTAACATTTGTAATATCCTGAAGATTTTTTCCACATTTTAACATTGGTACAGATCCATTTAAGCAAATGACGATATAACTGTCGAAAAATATTTCCGCTTGAGTGAGCACCACTTACTTTTGAAAAGTTAGTGAAAAATTATTTGCGCAGAACTTTGAAATAGTTATGCGAATAAAAGTAGACCTTAATCCTGAAGAACACGTGGAGTTTAGCTAGTAAAATTGATTTGAAGATATCTTTTACATTTTTTTAACTTGTTTCCTTGCCCAACACACTTCGAAGAGTGCATTGCGCCCCACCCCACCCCCCGACACACCGAGGCCATCGTGACGATATTTGCTTTACACTGAGCTGTGATTTACATGAAATGGCTTAGGCTTGATTTTCAATTTGTTAATCATTGTCCAGGTTGGAAAAAGTGTAGAGAAACAAGTATTAAATGAAAAATGAAATGTAAACCCATTTTAAATGATAAAAACTTAGTGAAAAAAAAGCTGGAGATGTCTGATATAAACTTTTGTTCAGATTCAGTTATGTCATCAGATCAAGCTGGCACAAAAAGGGTAAAGGTTGCGCTCACTAAGTGTTGAAAATTTCAATTTGGGTGGCAAAATTGTTACAAAATGCTTGAATGTATCCGTTTTTATTTCAATTGACTAAAAGTGCAAGGAAAATGTATGAGAAATGTTTCGCAGGATAAGTTTGATTACGCCCTTTTCCCCTTGACACAGACGTGAAAACAACCATTTCTGCGCAAACAGATATATGCAAGCTTTACAAAAATGGAGAGTACTCACTCAAGTGTAACATTCTATCAAAACTTTTACTTTCATTGGATAGATGAGACCCAAACCCAAGATTATATGTGAAAAAATTACCCACATGTTGTATATTTTTTAATTCCAAGGGCTTTTTCAAAGTGGTTTTTTTTTTTATACGCACTGTAGACTAAAGAGAAAGTAGGTCAAATGGGTTTTCCAATCAGGTATAGACTATCAGAGAAGTTGACCAAGTACTTATCGACGAAATGAAATTAAAGTCCAGGGCTCCGCAACACAAAGGTTTGCGATTAATTGCAAGTATGAAAAAACGCACTGATTGGTTTCAGGTCAGTATTTTAAACAGAGTGCGCATGTAACGATGATTTTGATTGGTCATTGGTATTTAGCGATTGATTGCAAACCGTCGTGTTACGGAGCCCAGGTCTGTATTCTGAAGTCGGGTTGAACTTAGACCATGGTCTAACTCTGAGCTAAAATTATGGAAAGCCAAAAGTGTCAAAATGTTGATTGCATTGTATGTTTTTTATGTTTACTGTGCTCTTTCCTGGTTCTTTGATTGTAAAGACAATTCATAGTTATTAGACAATTGGGAATGATTGAGAGTCAAATGAGCTAAAATATTATATCTCTACTGCTAGTTATTTATGTCACAATTGGCTTTCCATACTCAAACCACAACTTTAGACCTGAGTTTAAATGAAATCCTACTTCAGAATACGTGCTCCAGGGTTTACTTAAAACAAGGCGATACCACCTCCTGCTTAAGAGCAATAATAAAACAAATAATGCATAAGTATATCTCATCTTTTCGAGAATAACAACACCCCTCTTTTTATACTAGGCTTTATAGATTGATAGGCACATCTTTCCAAAATGACGCCGATCCCTGTTTGGCCATCAAAAACAATTTTGAATAAATCGATTAACTGAACCCCTCCTATTTAATGAAAAGATGTATCTGCCGTGGCATTAACTAGTCAAGATTAGACTGAGAGGGTCAAGATTGGAAGAGACAGAAAAAGAGAGATAATAACAAGTGAGAGAGGGACAGACCGATAGAGAGGGGGAGATAGTAAGAGAGAGAGAAAAAAAAAGAGAGAGATATGTATCGAGGGTTTGCATATGTGAAAGATAATACTGAAGGATATGGAGAGAGGGTGAGAGAGGGAGGGAGGGGGATTGAAAGGTGCATCTCTTGTGCATTTTTTGTGGGTGTATAATTTCATTTTAATTAGTTAAAATTGAGAAGGATCATTGGACAAAATGAAGGATTTGTCTTTTCGATTCGGCCTTAATAACGGGGATATGTAAGTAATCAATATTAATTATATTACAGAGAGAAAGTTGAGTTTAGAAAACAAAAATGAAAATCCAGAATACCAGATATTTAAGTCCTCAAAGTAGATAAAATATGCTGTTCCCTCTTAGAATTTAAAACAACAATTTTAATTGCATTGGTTAGTTTCAAACAGAGTTCAACATTTTAAGGAACATGCTGCCAGGGTGTGCTTACAACTATGTTTTAGCCCTAAATCCTATGATGTTTATTACATTATTATTTCTGAATAAATTTATAATCTCAGTTAACCAGTGATACCAAAATATAATGAATTGTTTTCCTAAAAGTCAGAGCTGAAAAGGAAGTTAAAGCAATATGGGTTTTGCGAAATGCCATCGGTATGGATTGATAAATTAGTAAGTATAATATTGTAGAAAGCTGTATGCAGATTCACTGGCGATTAATCCATGTTTGCTTTATGTCCTATTGACTGTTGATGGAGTTCTTCACATCTTTCTTTGATGTTAATTATTTAAATAAGTATCAAATTAACTAGACAGAATTTAATTGATGATTTCGTCATTCCAATAATTCTTTATCATTTTCTCCTTGTATTTAGGGTTATGATATCTTTAAAAATACGTGCATATATTTGAGTCTCTACCAATGGGGGGGGGGGGTATAATGGTCAATGGATCTTTATAGATTTAAAATACAGCAAGCCTCTTTGAACATGGGAGGGGTATATGGGATTCACAGAGCAAGCTATCCTCTACCAACAGGGATGTGGTATAATAAATTCAATAGAGCAAGCTTTCCTCAACCAATCATCGTCCTATTGACTTGTTATTATCTCAGCCCAATTTGATAGGTATGGAAGTGAATGGAGTTATTGACTGGGAAATAAAGGCGGAGAAAATTGAAGTGAAAGTAGGATCGAAAAAAGGGCTGGAGCCTGCACGTCTACGAACACGGCGAACCTAATCAACTTTCCAAACCCCCCATTTCACATTTAAAAAAGGTTTCTTTCTTTAGTCTCGTTACATACAATAAATGATATCAAACCTTTGTCCATCTTTTAGAATTTGGTGAATAAGGTACTACGGTAGAATTTACTGGAGCTGTTTCATATTATTCATATATATATATTTATGATAATGCTATTTATTTATAATGTAGGCCTATTCATATTACGACTAAGATCGTCATACGGTAACTGTAACCTGGTGGTATCTATCTCATTGCGCATGTGCGCTGGTTCGTGCGCTATGCTGACTTGCATCCACAAATCCATGCCATTTCTTATTATAAGATGTTATTAACACCAAAACTCTGCACTATGATTCAAATTCGGTTTATTGGGATTTTGAGGCAAGGATAAAAAATAATAACTTTGATAAATTATGTAGAAATTGATAATAGGGGAGGGGGGGGGGGGTACCATCACTCAGGTTATTGAAATGTGATACTTTGCAATTTTAAGGAAACAATAAAAAAGATCCCCGCCCTTCACTAAACTTTGAAAGCTTGGCCTGTGACCTTCAGCCGGTTCCGTCGGAAGAATATTTAATGATTGTTTCTGTTATTGGTCTTGTTATGAAATAACGTCATGATGGAAGTGGAGACATGATGTCTGGCATGTTCTGCATATAACAACCTCGTTTATACAAATATTTAATCCGGGTCTATATAATATCATAATACAATGACCAGGTACGTATTATTGATGTTTGGCATATAATAACCTCCTTTAAAGTAATAATCAATCCGGGTCTAGGACCATCTGAAGACACAATAATCGGATACGTATCCTTGATTATCGTCATAATTCTGATAACCTCCTTTACACTGATATCTAATCCGGGTCTAAAACCATTTGGAGAAACTATAAACGACAATAATTGTAGGTATTCTTGATGTTCGTGATAACAGAAACCCGTTCACACTAATATTTAGATCAGGTCTAAGACCGATACAGGGATGTTTGCTCACATGCATCTGTAAGAGGAGAGGAGACCCCGTGGCCTACTTTTTCAGGGTGGTGGATAACATGAATGCATCAAGGGCATACCTAATTAAAGCTAGTTAATAACATGACTAATAAAGTATTTGCTATATTACCATTATATTAACAAGCCTTATATTAGTATTATTATTACTGTTATTATTAATATTATCATTGTTATTACTAATTGTTTTGTTATTGTAATGCTGCTGATGAAGATGATAATGATAATGATGATGATGATGATGATGATGATAATTATCGTTTTCATTACCATTTATGATGCTATCATCACTTTAATTATTTTCATAATTAATATCCTTTTTGCCATTTTCTTTTTTATTCTTATTATTATTAGTATTGTTGTTATTATTTATTTATTTATCTATTATTACTTTTTTTTTTGGGTGGGGGGACTCGATTTATCGGGTTTTTTCGGGGGTGGGGCTCGGCGAATGTGGAAAATAGCAATTTCCAGTGTACTGGGGCCCGTGACACAAAACTTAGCAATGATCGTAGACCATTTTTCTACGATTGATTCCATAGACTACAATGTACAATCAATCGTCAAAATCAATCGCTGTGTTACGGGACCATGGTCTCATCTCAATTGATGATATAAACAATGTCTCCATAGTTCATAGTAGAATATCAAATTGATGAATTCTAATCAGAATATCAAAATTGTATGATTAAATATCAGGTTACATTCCATTTGAATAGAATTAAATATGCGGGAAATAGCAATCATGATTAGCTATATTACTTCGTCAAAATACTATCTGCCTCTGAACCAATCCAAACTTCAGAATACACTTCACCGTTTCATAATTGTATTTTCCCATCGATGCACTAAGGAATAACATATCCATTCAGCCTTACTTTATTGGATTTGTTTGCTGTTGCAAAGTCTCCTGCACAGAGCTTTAGTATGTAATCGGACTGAGAATTTATCCATTGTCATTCAGAAACAAAAGTATTTGATATACCACATAAAATACACCATGACAACCATGCTCAATTAACTGCAAATATGTGAAATACCAATGCACATTTTAGGTTAATAGTCAAATAGTATTTTGCCTAACAGATACAAACACCAAACCTCAATATTATAGGAAAGTAGGTGGCAACACGAATGTATTGAAAAAAATATATGAGAAAAACTAAAGAGCATAAATTTCAAGATTAGACTTCAAGATTAATTAATGTTGTTATTAGATTTTTCTAAAATTATTTCTGACATCAATTGTATCAAACACCAACCCCTACATATTACTCAGAAAAATAAGCTTCTTTAACAATTGTAAAGAGGTTTAAACATCCTTCGTAGGTTACTTGAAAGGTAGACTAAAGGATAGATCTTATATACCCATTTGATGCGTCATCTCAAATGTCATGATAATGATAGCATAACAAATGTTGCAACACAATCTTGCTTATGGTTACAAATTTGAATTGTAACGATTCCTATTCAGTAATCGTTCCTACAACACTACAAAGTTATATGCCCTGATTTATGTTATTTGCATAGCAAATGTTAATAGAATAATTGATTAGTGGAAGGAGCAAAAAAAAAATCAAGGAAAGTTGAAAAATACAAGGTAACCTATATACTTACTGTAACAACTTTCATGACTAATCTGGAATAGTATAGAATAAATAAGAAGTAATAAAGAAGCGAAGCAAAACTCTCTCATACGTTTATGAGATCTAGTACTTTATCACAAAGATGAAGAAATTATAACACAAAAATAATGTCTATGATTGGAATACCTGAACTGAAATGCATAAAATAAAACATTGACGTTGATACCTTGATATGAATGACAGTCGTAATTAATACTCTATATTTTCTTGAAAAATTTAATATTCTGTTTTCTGATTGATATGTTTACGTAAATAGATTACAATTTTACATGATTTTTGAGAGAAAGAGGAAAAACTGGAGAAGAAAAAAAAGCCATTATTGCTTGGTCTTTTGGCGACCTTTCGGCCGCGTAGTTCCCGCCAATTTCAATATTTGGCTAGAATATTTGTTTTAAGTGTGGGGCTTTTAGTCAAGAAGAACTCAACGCCGCAAGCCACTGTCCTTTCTAACCAAAAAAGGAGAATGCATAAACCCTGGTGGTATTTGTAATTCCGTGTTCTTATTTCGATACATTAAGGTAATGGGTTCGGAGGTAGATATGTGCATTTTATGTAAATTATAGCTTCTGATAGAAGCACTTAAATTGCTCGCTGAATACACATTATGATTTGGATTAGCGGTGTTGTGCTGGGAAGCATTTTTTACAGCTTTGCTGAAGAAATAAATGTCATATCAATTTCATATGTCTGCTGTGATTATCTTTAGTGCATGTTGAGTAATGGTGGTTGCAAATGGCGGTCTTTTAACTTTTACCTGAATTTTAGTCGAGTAAGTCTTGATCATATTTTGAAGGGGGTTTTATATGGGAATATTTGATTGATATTTAACCATTAAAGTGTTGAGCATGTAAACACATGTGATTATTTCCAATGACTACTTTTCATTCAAACCATTTCGTTATCGAACGACGAGTAGCATTATGATTTTACACATAATTTCAACCATTTTATGTGTCAGTATATGGCACACCAAACATAATTTATTTTTTACTTAACACTTTCAATTTCAAATAAAAAATAAAATTAATTTTGTTTTTACATTTTTCTCTTCTCTCTTTCTCCCGTCTTTACTCTCATTCTCTCGCGGTCCCTCCCCTTTTCTCTGTGCCCCTCTCTCTTTCTCTCTCTCTCACTCTGCATTATACTTTTTTATGAACTTTCTTAAACCGGAATGAATCTGTGACGGACGTGGTCGCTTCTCATTCTTTATTTGGCCTAAACCAGGTAAGTTGTCATCAATGTTTCCTATTGGTTAATAATTTCACGTGAGTTCAATCAATGTTTCCTATTGGTTAGTACGAAGTTACGTGATACTTGAATATTCAAATTAAGCTGCAATCAATGTTTGATAAAATAATGATGTTTATGAAATTAACGTGATATCTGAATATTTGCGGCGATGTAAAACGAAGTTTGCTTTGAATTTCGACCTTGCAGTAATGTGTCTAGAGGGGCGAGGGGGGCATGTGCGCATTTCTTTAACCTGTCTAGAATCATATTTCTCACCCTTATCCTGAAAAAAAAAATAGGAAAAGGATGCATTTATGCAATATAAAGAGTATTCATTCCTAAGTTTTCAACGGTGCTCGCTCAACCATGAAAGTGTAAAAAGCTCGGAAAGTGTGTGGTCATAAAATGATGAATGATAAAAACAACAGCAAATAAGTCACATTTGAAACGGAATTTGCCGCCATATTTCATTTCATAACCCTTCAAAATAAATCTGTGATGTTAAAAATGCTTTCCCCTTTTGGCGCGTGCTCACTCATTCATAACTTAACAAATCGAATTCATATTTGCACAGAATTCTGCCCATATGTTGATGAACATTTACTGCCAAATTACATTGCTAAAGACAATTTTGAAAAAAAAGATCCACCGTTTTGAATGAGGGGTTACTTATTCTTAAACTTATGCACCCAAAGTGTACATAATATCTGTGAGAGAGAAAGTAAACATGTTAACAAAAGTTTGTGACGGATATCCATAGTAAGAAATTGCATTTTTCGAATAACGTGAAAGAAAGCGATTTATTAATTTTTTGTTGTGTACAGATTATGTTTTCAGACCATGACTTCATCGCAAGCGCCCTGTTTTAGAAAAGGTTATTTTTATGGTAACGTTGCCCTTCAATATTAAAGGTAAAAGAGAGTAGTTGCAGAAAACAGGTATTTCATAAAAAAGTCACTTAAATCAAGGTTTCAATTCAATTCAATTCGGTTTATCATGTATATAACAGAATACGATGCTGTATTCCGAAGACTAATTGTGCGATGTTTACATTGAATATTATTTACATTATTTTGAAGATTGTATATCCACTTAAAAAATTATTCACATTTAAATGAGAAACAATTGGTTGATTGAGTCATGCATAAGTGAGATTTCACTAGCATGGGATTCTGATAATTGTGTATTAATTGGGGGAAAAAACCTGTTTTAAACTTAAAATTATACAACAAAAAGGTCAGAAATATAATTCAAATTTGATTTTCATTATGAAGTCATGAAATAGAGATTTAGAATCAAGTTATTGCAACAGAATTAATCATAGTTATAGAACAATTAAATAAAAAACACAACCTTTGAGATATGAAATCCATTAAGAATGGATCAAAGATTACTTTGAGATGTGGGATTGAAGCTGATAAAATAATTCATAATAATTTAAAGAAAATCAAAATTAACAATTAATGAGAACAAATACATGCATATAAATTAAAAATCATTCACATAGCTAAACATTTACAACTGAGAATTTAACAGTTTGACAGTTTGACAAGGTTAATAGGTTAAAAGTCAAAATATTATCATACATCTAGATCTGGTACATTAATGGAAACTTATCTTTGTAAAATCATGAAATTTCAGCTCAAAATCGATAGTTCTAATGATCCCTATCACAGAAAAGTACATGTGGGACTGGTGGATTCTATTCATTGGATTCCATTCGTACTAATTTTGAGATCGTTACCACTAATTGTATTTATCGTTAACTAATATGGTAATAGGTTGTATCAGCCAATCAAAATCAAGCATGTTCATGTGATTTGTAATATAGTAATAACATACTACAATACCCTTTTACATAACGGACCCATACTTTTTACTGTTCTTCTGCTTAACCCGATTTGACCTTCAACAGGTAAGTTTCTGTACAAAGCATATGAGAATGTCAGAAATCAGTGTTTTAGGGGTTAACTTTCAATCTCTATCCCACTAGATTCACGTGATACAGGTGTATGGCTTAAACTATAGTCAAGACCACGTACAGGTGAAGTGAACGTGTGTTAAGCAATGTGTTCCAACAGTCAACACCATTAGATGTGTTTACACATTACCTATGCGCAAGCAACGTGTATCAATGCTAGGCTCTTAGTGAACGTGACGAGGGTTTTAATATCGTGGTATTAAAGGGGATACGACTGGGGTAAGGTTGGGTTCCAGGGAGGGGGTTCACCGGTTTGTTCTGGAGTGTTAGGGTTTTAGTAGGGGTACGGCTGAGGTTGGGTGGAGATACCAGGGCTGGGGTAGAGGAGTATACGGATGCTTAGCAGTCCTGGTGTTGTTTAACAAATATGACAAATATTTAAGTATGACTTAAGTCGCACTTAAATGCCGACGCGTACATGATATGCAACGCGCGACTTATTGATAGATATGCAGTAGTGCACGTCCTCATGACACGATCTGACCAATGTGGTCAAGCCTTTCATACCTTTCATAATCTTTGTGAAACACCCCTCGGGGGTGTTTCACAAAGATTTAAGTATGACTATGACTTAGAGTCGCACTACAATTCAGAGTTGCTTATGGTATGAAAGGCTTGACAGCATTGGTCAGATCGTGTCATGAGGACGCGCACTACTGCGTATCTATCAATAAGATCGCGTGTTGCATAATCATGTACGCGTCGGCATTTAAGTGCGACTTAAGTCATACTTAAATCTTTGTGAATAACCCCCTGGTATCTTTTGTATTGCAAGGGTTTATGAGAAATTGGTGTGTATACAGGACTGGAAGGGGGGGGGGGGTCAGAACGGAGCTAAACTGGTATGCTGAGGGTGATTAACGGGTATAATTTCTATTACTGCGCAAAGGGATTAACTTATGATACTAAGGGGGTAAATAAGGGGGTGAATACCAGTGCATGGAGGGGTACAAGATGGTTTGCTGAGGGAAGTTAGCACGTGCATGATGTCGTTTGGAGTGATAATTGTTTTAACTTCGCGATTTTAATGGGCAAATTTGTGAATACCAGTGCGAGGGGTTACACGGTGATCTGTTAAGAGAGGGTGGTTGGTAGGCCCTAAATGCAATCATAGTATCTCTTGGAGTTTCACTGTGTTTGAATATAAAGGAGCACAGCTGGGGTTGGGCGAGAAGATCAGGTACGGGATCTGCTAGGAGGAGGTTTAATGGTAGGTAATAAGATAATGACAACATATTGCTTTTGGTGGACTTTACCATTGATTAATTACACTGTTAAATAATTATGTGTCCAACCAAGTTTGGGCAGTATGCGGGAAGTGTATTGTCCTGTAAGGTTATAAATAAGCAGCAATTACTTTAGAATGGGCAAAATTGTAATCACACTGGATAAAAAAGAAATGCCCAATGTTGGCCGGACACACATTAACCCTCATGGAGCTTTAATACCCAATATTCTTTAAAGTGTAAGCGATCCCGAAAAAAAAATAGTGGATTAAATTTTCACGCACTAAGAGATCTAATTAAAACAAGTTAATAATGCTGCAGTAATAAGTCAGCTTCCAGTTTTTAAAGGAGAATGAAACTCTTGGAGCAAGTTAGCTTTTGTGAAAGCAGAAAAATCAAAGAATAAGATCAACAAAAGTTTGAGTAAAATTGGACTAGCAATAGAAGAGTTATGAGCATTTGAATTTCGAGATCACTAATGCTATGGAGATCCTCCCATTGGCAATGCGACCAAGATCTATGATGTCACAGATGAACAACTCTCCCCTTTTGGACACTGAAAATATACCCCAAAACATGTATTTTTGCTCATTCTAATCATATGACAAATGATTCATTAATGATATAATGTTGTGAAACCTCTGTACTTGTCCTCTCATAAAGAGAACACCTCACCTTGTGATACACTCTATAAAAGTGAGAATATAGGTGAAATAAGTACTAAAGTAATGAGGGAGTTGTACGTGTGTGACATCACAGATCTTGGTCGCATTGCCAATGGGAGGATCTACCTGGCATTAGTGATCTCAATATTCAAATACTCATAACTTTCTTATTATTCATTCAATCTTCCTCAAACTTTCAACAATATGTTTCTTTGATTTTTCTCTTTGATATGGATTCAGCTGGTTTCAAGGGTTTCATTCTCCTTTAAGCAGGCTTATCAGGGGCGGATCCAGCTTTCGCCAATAGGGGAGGCCGACGCATATTTTCCCCGATTGGCCGCTCAAATTTGATTGTTATTTGTGAAGGGGTAGTCCTAACAGTCACTTATTAGCTTTATTCTCACAAAACATAAATAAATAATGTCATATAAGCGCTAATTAGATAGTACGAGCGCGAGCTAATTTTTTACGGAAATATCATGTATTTTGTCCTTAAAAATTTAACCTGCTGAGCAATGATTGTGATCGTGAACGAATTGCTAGCAGAAATTTTTAATATACGTTCTGGCCTGAAGGAAAACAGACCGTAAGAACAGTTTGCAGTTACTCATAAAAACAATAAATATTTCAAAAATCAAATAATGCGAGCGCGAAGCGCTAGCTGAAAATCTATGACATTTCGACCTAAAAATTGGACATTCTAAGCACTTTTTGTAATCAAAATATAGATAGAAATAGGAATAGGTATATATAACTAAACATTTCGCGCGAGCGCGAAGCGCGAGCGAACAAAAAAGAAGAGATTTCGTCCTAAAAACGGGACACACTATTCATGTTTCGTAAATCACAAAACTGATGACCAATTGGGTATTTTCCTACATTAATAATGCTAGTGCGAA
This sequence comes from Lytechinus pictus, assembly GCF_037042905.1. Lineage (NCBI taxonomy): Eukaryota > Metazoa > Echinodermata > Echinoidea > Temnopleuroida > Toxopneustidae > Lytechinus > Lytechinus pictus. The sequence continues at coordinate 445,195 of NW_026974154.1, forward strand.
AACAAAATATTTGATATTCTGATATGAAACTGGATAATTCAAGCACGTTTTGAATTAAGGAACAAACTGCGTGTTTTTGAGACTTAGACCAAGAATCTGCATTCTAGATACATTTCTTTTATTATGAAAATCCATAAAGCGCAAGCGCGAGCTGAAAAAAAATTGAAGGCGCACTGAAGAGGGTAATTTTAAGCACTATTTAAAGCATCGTAGGAAAATTGTGATGTGGATATGGATCGTTCTTGAATGATGCGAACGAGAAGCGCGAGCCGATTAAACAACAAATTATTTATACCAAGCACCCGGGGAAATTGCAAGGACATTTTGTCATCATATGAAAATGACTATTTTACCTATCCTTTTTCCTAATCGCGAGATGAAACTTGTCGATATCGATATTCTTATTCTGAAAAAGGGACAATTTCATGATTAGGAAATCATGAAACTGTAACCTTATTTTTCAATCTTATATTGATGAGAGCTCGAATCTGTTAATATTAAGGCCTGAAAACAGGACATTTAAAGCATTTTTAAATACTGTTTTACAGCCTACTTATGCACATACTTATAGTAATCCTCCTATATGCAGAGCTAATCGGCCGTTGGTGGAGTGCAGGGGGATGTTTTGATGCGTGCAGTGCGGTAGCGTGGTTTACCTACATTTTATGAACTAACAGTAACAGAATGCGGTGCCACTACAAGTAGGTCCGGGATCGGGCCGGCCGTTACGAGGCTGTAAATAAAACATGGGTATAATACCACCTTCGTACTTTTCTTTCTGTTTTTTTTTCAGCGTTTCTATCAAGTTAAAAAGACATTTTTTGGGGGCTGCCAAAAAATAGGGGGGCTGGGGCCGGCTCGGCCCCCCTTGGATCCGCGCCTGCTTATGATGACAAATGATTATTAAACACTAAAGTGCTAATCGAGCTTTTGTCATACTAGGGTAGTACAGACAATGAGAAAAGTACCCGAACTGACTTCATCTCCCCCCTCCATTGAAACATGCAATCGACGTCAATATTATTCAGTTTAACGTCTTGTATTCAAGACTAGATCATAATAGACGTAAGCTGGTTGTGCGTACATAGTTGTTCAAATATTTAATTTATCCGTTTCCTTGCCAGGAAAGCAATACTCAAAGTATCAGGTTTTAATTTACAGCCATATAGCGTAGATATCGAGTTTCATTCTCTAGAGGGGCGATATGCCTAGAGCGGGATAGCATGCCTAAAGGTAGTGTGGATGGAGTCGTTGAATTAAAAGAATGTGTTATGTAGAGAGAGAGGATGGTGTTTCAAAGTGCCAGTCCATTATGTGAGCAAATATTTGGTTTAATCAAGTTTCAATATAATTTATCAGACTCCTCTATCACTTCGTCTTTCAACCAGTGCTCTATCCTTATAATATGACTCTCTTTCTCTCTCTGATTCTTCTACTGCTCTTCCTATCTCTGACTTTCTCTCTAAAGCGCGCACACTATGCGATTCGTTGTCAATTTCAAAGAAACTTGTACATTTGAGATGAAAATTATAAAGTTTTAGCGATCAGAGTTCTGAATAATGGTTAGAACTACTGAAATTCAGTCTAGTTCGAGCCTCCCAGTAGGAATAAAAGCAAAGTCAATTTCAAATCGAAATGACGTCATCATCGGCTGCGACTTGAAGTAGATTTGGACTTTACTCCGATCACAGGGCTTTCCGCAAAGCAAAATTATGATTTTATTTTCCCTAACATAATGCCGACAAATAGAATAATTGTACATCTTTGAACCCTCACATTTAATGCAAAATGCGATTTATCTATAACATAAAAATCGCGTCGTATCGGATCGCATAGTGTGCGCTTGGCTTTACACCCCCCTCCCCCCCCCCCCCGCTCCCACCGTTAAGCGCGCGCACAGTCACCCCTAGTTTTCTCTCCCCTTCTCTTACTTTATAACACTAACTTACACTACATTTCCCATTTCCATTGTCAGTTGTTACCCGCCAAGCTGCTTTTTAAAGATTTATTTGAATGTCTTACTTTTCTTTTCTTTGATTATTCACCCCTCTCCCTAGTTTCCCCCTCTCTCACCCTCCATATGCCCCATCTCTCTTTCCTATGCATATGGCATGTAAATATTTAGTGTAGTATATCAGATGAGAGGAATGATTGAGCTGATTGTAAGTATACTTCCATGGAATATACATGTAATCTAATACTGTAGTTTACTGAAATTCAATAACAATCAGGCTCAATTAAATAATTTGTTATATTTCATTTTCGTTGAAATATAGTACAGAACAATGTAAATCAGATACAAACTAAAATATTAATATTGTACAGAAAATCAAAATCATTCTGAAATAGAGCGTATGAAATTAAGTAGATGGTTCGGAGGGCCTATCTTATAAAATATAACCCTCAATCAAAGTTTGCCAACCCCGAAAATATCACTCAAAAATGTAATTACTAATAAAAATCAATTCTAACATTTTCATTCAGCTATAAAAATCAGCTCCTAAGCTTAAAAATATAAATATGATCAGCAATAACAGACACATGATCTTGATTTAAATTAAGAGGAATTTCAATGGAAGCTTCGAAGAATATGGAAATGAGGTTGATGTTTGCATTTATTTAAACACGACATGTGCATTACAGGCTTCGTTTAACTTCTAACAATCTAGAAAATTAAATTAAAAAAAGAGCCCTGTATTTCGATTTTTTTTTTACAGAAAATTAAAGAAAGAAAGAAAGAAAAACAAATCGTTCATTTTTTCTCCTAATTTTGATTGTTGGTTACCTATTTAGTATTACTTTGGAATTTCTTGTTGGTCTTTAAGATAGAGATTCACAAATGCATTGAAATATAGGTTCTCAAACCACAGATGACGGACAAAATGGCGGACAGGAAACGAAAAATGGTCAAAAGGAAAAACAATCTAAATCTACTCATACCAATACGAAATCATAAGAGAAAAGGGTTTAATAAATGTCATCCTTAAGGCCGCGATGCTTCAACCTATATATCTGTAGTTTAAGCTGGCATATTGAGGAATAACCCCCGGGCGATATACCATTCTATTACACGATATGCGAGGAAATAGAACTAGAACAGAGGTTAAAGATTAATCATTGTTTTATATTAGAAGTTATATCGATTTAGACTTAGCTTGATCGATTTGCATGAGACGATGGGTCTCGCGTTAACTTTATAACATACTTTCACAAGATGAACTATTTTGGAAGCTTAGGCAGAAATAATTACTGAGTAAAGCTTGTTTGTTTATCCTGGAAAAATCTAATGTATGCGCTTGAAAAATCATTCGTTAAAATAGTTAGTGTCCAAATGAAGCGAGCAGAATCCATCGTAATTATGTTTGCATTTGAACCCATAAACTATTGAATTACGTTATTCCCATAGACTTTAGGGTCCTTGGAACGAGTTTTAGTAAGGGATGCTGGTTTGGAAGTACAATTTAACTAGAGTAGAAAAAAGTTTTCACACCAGAATGAAGGTGATTTCGTCAAGGAAGACTTGACAAGAAATATTAAAAAGGAGTTCTTAAAGCAAAATAATGGTTAGCCTAACATTTTGGTTTAGTTTACTTAGAAGTGAATGACGAAGTCATACTTGATTATATTGTTCATTCATTTTGTTTATTGATAAGCACAGTTTGTATTTCCCCCCTCTCATAGGCCTACACTGCAAAAACTCTGGTGTTGATTTAAAACCAGCCCGGAATCTATATTTGTCCACACCAGAGAAGTGTTAAACAACACCAGTTTCGTTTTGGTCGAAAACCAGGAAGGTGTTTATACAACACCAATTACTATTAAAACAGCATCGGTTTGATTCCGAACTGGTGTAGTTTCAATACTTCTCTGGGGTAGACATATATAGATACCGGGCTGGTGTTAAATCAACACCGGATTTTTTTTGCATTGTACTAAAAAAAAGTGGAAGGGGTTTCGAAAGTCAGATTTGTCATCATGTATTTTCCTCTTTTTTTTGCCAGTCGACAACATTCCCGGACTTTTTTTTCGAAAGGTAATTTTGTACAATAAGTGTAGGAGGCGTTTTACCGAATCAGAAATTAAATAGATACATTTACGCATAAACAAATAAATAGCAGTTTGATATACATGTATGATTAAGCAAAACATGTTCGTTTGTGATATTAACTTTAGATTTAATTATTTCAAGACATGATAACGTGAAGGAATCCAAAGAGAAAGGAAAGAACGAAAGAAAGAAAGAAAGAAAGAAAGAGGGAAAGAGAGAATGAAAGAAATAAAGATAAAAAAGAGAGAACCCCCCCCCCCGTTATACTAGAGAGTTATTTGAAAAGATACGGAAATTGATAAATGTAACTAAGAAAACATATTATGAGTCAGAAATGTTCAATATTTCATATGATTTTCCTAAAGGTATGTAAATAAGTATTCCCTTGTATACAATTTTTTTCTAATCCATCACTCTCTCTCTCTCCCTCGCCCTCTGTAAATATTTATTGATATTTATATTCCTCTCTCTCTCTCTCTTTCTCTCGTTCACTTGAAGTATTCATTAATTTTAGGTTTCTTACTTTCTCTCCCTCTTCGTCTCACCATCACGTATATCTATGTATTCATTAATTAATTTTCTGTATCCCTATCTCTTCCTTTCTTCCTTTATTATTATTATTATTTATTCGGCAATTCACACAAAATATAACTTCCTTTCTTTCTTTTTTTTTATTTCTCTATTTCTTTCTTTATTTCTTTCTTTTTCTTTCTCTCTTTTTTTCTTTCTTTCTTTCTTTCTTTCTTTCTTTCTTTCTTTCTTTATTTCTTTCTTTCTTTCTCTATTTCTTTCTTTCTTTCTTTCTTTCTTTCTTTCTTTTTTCTTTCTTTTTTATTTATTTATTTCTTTTTTCTTTCTTGTTTCTTTTTTCTTTCCAATTCTGTGTTAGTTTTGGTGAGGGTGTGTGAGTGCGCGGTAAGTAGTTTGCCAATTTGCTATTTTACAACCGATCCCTCTTCTATTTCATCTCCTCTACTCTCACTCTCCTCTCAACCTTACATGTAAAGCCCCTTTCACAATTGACGTACGACCATTTGCGACCTTTTGGTCGTGCGACAGGCTGCAACAGGCATCAATCGCTAGTCATCTCATAAGATCGCACAGAGGCTTTCACAGTTGCAACAGCTGTCGTACCACAAAAACAACCAGTAAACCCCGTTGCACGAGTAAGTCGCATATGCTCTTATTGTGCTCGTACGATCACATGCGAGTGTTGCACGAGGGATTGCGAGTGGAACGGTCGCATACATGCGAATGAAACGGTAGTGCAATGTTGTAAGCCGTTGCGATCGGTCTTGCAACAGTCTTATGGCCCATATTATTATCGCAACCAGTCGCAAGACAGGTCTCTGTACATGTAGGTCGCTTGCATATGTGCAAGTGTTGCACGACCTCCAGTCAAGTAAATGCGACTACTTAGTTGTGCCACCTCTCGCACCAAGTCGTACAACGTTGAACAACACTCGCACGATGATCGCCCGACCGATGGTACGACCCCGGGTACGGCCTGATGCGAGTGAATCGATCGTGTTTGATCGCGTTCGGATTTTGAACATGTTCAAAGTTCAGATGTGACCAGTCACGACCACCTCGAGTTCGTGCGACCGTCTACAACGACTGCGAGTGCTCGCAAGACACCAAGAGATCGATCGTGCAACAACAAGAAAAAAACTGTTGCAGGCGGTCGTAAACTGGTCGGACGTCAATTGTGAAAGGGGCTGAACGGTCGCATACATGCGAATGCAACGGTAGTGGAATGTAGTAAGCCGTAATTTCGATCGGTCTTGCAACAGTCTCATATTATCGCACCCAGTCGCAAGACTGGTCTCTGTAGGTCTCCAGCACATGTGCAAGTGTTGTACGACCTCCAGTCGACTAAATGCGACTATACTTAGTTGTGCCACCTCTCGCACCAAGTCGTACAACGTTGAACAACACTCACACGATGATCGCCCGACCGATGGTACGACCTGTTAGGAGTGAATCAATCGTATTTGATCGCGTTTGGATTTTGAACATGTTCAAAGTTCAGATGCGACCAGTCACGATCACCTCCGACCACCTCGAGTTTGTGCGATCGTCTACAACGACTGCGAGTGCTCGCAAGACACGAAGGGATCGATCGTGCAACAACAAGAAAAAACTGTTGCAGGTGGTCGTAAACAGGTCGTACGTCAATTGTGAAAGGGGCTTAACCTACTTTATAATCCACTCGACCTAGTTATGTTCATTTACGTCGAACACGAGTTGGTTTAGCGCTTTCTTTGTAATGCCCGACTTATATCCCTTCAAATAACTTGACGACCTTCATAAAAACAATTCTTATCAGATTTTTCTTCAATTTATGCGATGATATAGTCCCGAACCCAATTCATACTAATGAAACTTCAAACAACATTACAATAAACCGCCAAGCTTCATAATTTAACATGGATTTCTCTTTAAAAAAACAACAGACGATACATGTATGCTTTCCATTTTTTGGATGTAGAAACGAATAATAAATGAAGTGATTAATACAATACTCCATTTAGCAATGGTTTCTGAAAAAAAGGTATTACAATATAAATAGGAAGAAGAAATCATGATGCATAGACATATGGAGAAAGAGGGTAACGAGGGAGAGAGGAAAAGACCGAGAGAGAAAAAAAGAGATGGCGGGTGGGGGGGGGGGGTTCAACCTCAAATCTGACATGCAAATATGGTTTCAATCAAAATAAAATTTGGTCGAAATTCAAGATTGAAGAAAAGAATAACATAGGTAAGCTTGCCTTACATTGGCAAGCTATTCAAACCTGAAATATAAACAAAACTAAAACTACGAGGTAAGGGATGTGGAAATATAGGCTAATACATTTGGTGACGGAGGAAAACGGTTTTAATCAACTTTAAGTGAAGCAGGAGTTACCATTCATAGCAAGCCCCGAGGGGAAATACATTTATGGTTATTAACAAACATGTTCGGTCACAACAGAAATGTCGATACATCGGACTACAACAAACTATTCCCAGTTCGACGTACAAAGATTGATGTTGGTTGGAGTTTTTGATGAATTACTTTGCTTTACTGTTATCCCCTCCCAAGGGAAATCACATTTAGTTGAGCTCGGCTCAGCCACTATGCAAAGACAGGAGATTGCACTGATCGAGGAAACAGATTATTCCAAATATTTGCTTTTCATTTGACTAAGATGTCCAGTGAGATGAATCTGTAAGCTCGTTGAAGAAACAATTCTGTGGATCAAGTGTTTTCGAGCGCTTTCTCGGGCCAGGCATGAAATCTTTGTAAACACAAAGAGATCTTATCAGAGATAGGAACTCAGATGGGAAGATATCAGCCAAGTTTGTCTTATAAAAGCATGAGAATGATTTAAAGAGTGAATATTACACAGTTTAATGATAATCGTATCAGACTATGCTGATAGCGTGATAAAATTAATTTGTTATTTGACTATATAATAATAATAAATAATATAGGGTATTTATATTACGCACATATCCACCTTGTTAGGTGCTCAAGGCGCTCCTATATTACCCGGCTAAGCTAGGCGTTCACAGCGCACACAGCTTCTTGAGGAATTACTTCCTACCGGTACCCATTTACCTCACCTGGGTTGAGTGCAGCACATTGTGGATCAGTTTCTTGCTGAAGGAAATTACGCCATGGCTGGGATTCGAACCCACGACCCTCTGTTTCAAAGTCCGGAGACTAATCCACTTATATCCATTTTCTCCAAACAAAACAGAAAGAAAAACGAAACAAATAATAATAAAAAATCACTAATGTTTTACAAAATATTTGATAAAGTGGTGTTGCCTGAAATACCCAACTTTTACCAATGGTATGTTATTTAAGCAAACTTTATTATAAAGTGTTTTCAATGATTGAAATTCTTTAATATTATTATTTTCGTTAAAAGTGTACTATACAATGACCATCACTTTTTTCCTTACCACATTGTTGTCATTGTTGTCATTTCTGGTCGTGTGTGAGGTAGTTGAGCTTTGTTAACATGACCAAGAGAGAGAGAGAGAGAACTAATTTCAAATCAACATTAACAAGATAATGCAACATCGGTAAGTATAAACGAATGCAAAACCGTGTTGTAAATTTACAATTGATCTTAAATCGTTGACTGACGGGGGACTCACTCATGACTTTAACAATGTCTTGTGATAACCATGTCATGTTTGCTGAGATATAGCACGTCCTATGGATATAGCTTGTCCTACGATGGATTTAAAGTGTTGCTGATTGGCTGTTCAATTCTGACATACTTAATCTCATCTTATCAAACGTCCAGTCCTCCCTCTCTCTCCCTCATTTTGTGTACACACACACACACACACCGTCTAACAAACACACACATATATATATATATATTTATATATATATATATATACATATATATATATACATATATATATATATATATACATGTATATATATATATATATATATATATATATATATATATATATATATGTATATATATATATATATATATACTGTATATGAAGAGTTTTGTTAAAAAAAGGAGCTACAAATCCACTCTTGGTATTTTTCTGTAAATCAGGTTTTTTAATTCACCACCTTCCCCACTGCTGTTCTATTTTGATATAGATGATAGTACTACCATATTAGAGTAGTTATACCATGATTTCAAAATCTGGCATTCATTATCAATTTTTTAAGATTTTTTGAAATCTTATTTTTCATGGATTTAGCTCCTTTAGAACAAAACTCTAGTTAAATGTCAATTTTTACCAATTTTGATATTGGAAATTGAACACGAAACACAAACATATGGCTAGCAGAGTACATTTCACATCTTTTCCGATGTTTATCCATTGAAAATTACAAAGAGAAAAAAGTAATATTTTGTCATCTTTTCTAAGGACGTGGACTTTTCGATATCTAATTCCAAAAGGAGCTAAATCCAGAAATATTAATAACAAAAGTAACATTATATTAGAACATCTAGTTGATTTATCTCTTCAAACCTCCCTTTCTCTGTCTCTCTCATTCCTTCATTACATTAAAAACGAAATTATAATAATGCATCGTATTCCTAGACCACTATACATATATGTGTATATATATGTATATATATATATATATATATATATATATATATATATATATATATATATATATATATAAATATTAAGCAAAGCATGACGTAAACCTTGAAATTATTTATTTGGTCACGTTGGTGAATAGTACCGTTGAATATGGAAGAAAACACACGCTTTTTTAGAAAAACGAATTACCAAAAACATTTTGGTGTGTTTGACAAAAAAATCTAAAATTGAAAATAATTTCAATCCCTTAAGACAACACCAACTTTTAAGACACGATAATATGATTATAGTAATGTTCAGTTCTCTACCAATAACGTGGCTGTACGCTTGCTAAAATACTTATTTTAATGTTTGTTAAGCATGAAATAAAACACGAATGGTGACCAGGTCTTTGGTACCACAAACTTGAAACTAAAATCCGATATTTGTTGACATAAACCTGTTTTGTAATCGTCGTTCTTCCCCTTGTCATGCTTGTGAACTGGTATTTTGGACATCGCGATAGACATGATAGCGGGATAGAGACAGGGAGAGAGAGCGCGCGAAAATAACTTATGAATATAGTTAGAACAATATTAATGTGAAGTGGTTGGTTGCGCCTGTGTGTGCGTGTGTATGTGTGAGGGAGTGCAAATGTGTCCAGTGTTTCAGCATTAATCTACGCTCGTGACTCCTACATCCGATGTCAAAAATGTGTATTTAGACAGCGGGTTTGTGTATCTTAGTTATTAATGTACGTCAAACATTGTTAAGACTATGACATTGATGGATTAGTCAGGAATTCCAGTGCGTCTATCTCATCTGATCTTTTCTATGGTTGCCATCGGGAAACGGAGGATTGACAGGGGGAGGGGGGGTGCGCACTCGCGTAAAATTTGACTTTATCATATGAGTTAATAATAAAAACATTTTTTAAAGGAAAATATATCGTTATGGACATACCTTTAAAAATACCACATTTTAAAGTCACCAGGCCCCTCTCATTTTCCTTTAAGAATTCCCCGGAGCTTCACTTGGCTAAATATAATTCACTAGATGTTCCATGTAGTGTAATTACTTATTTGTAAAAAATGAATGAGTGAAACTAAACAGACGGTTTGTAAAAGTAACCTGTTAAAAAATGAGCAAGACTGTTGAGATTAATCCAATGCTCCAAGGAAATTCTTAAAAATGATTTTATTGGTGATATTAATGTTTTCTTGTCACTATAAAAGACAGAAGGTTTATAAAGGTATCAGGATGGGGGGTACAGGCAGGTCGTCCGAGAACCACTATATCTGTACCTTCACATGAGTAAATTTGGCGGTTCTTGAAAATAAAACCCCAAATCCTCAGGGTTTTCCATGCAGCACCTTACATCACATATGTTCAAAGGAGAAGACATTTTCTTAATTGTGATTTAGCTTTCACATGTTTTAAAAAATCCTTTTGAGAAGGATCTGAACAGCTCGCAATGAAAAACTTATCGATATTCATATTTCTTTTCAGATCAAAATCAACTACTGCTTTTTACATTTATTTCTACCGGTTGAAATATATCGATTCTAATGTGCCTCAAGCAGTAATTTATAATAATATTCTTCATGCTATACCAGACCGTTATCATACAAGTTATGATGAGCACTAGTAGACCCTAAGGAAAGAAAAGCAATCATTTATTAAAGCGGCTTTGTGAGCTCGTAGGATTAGAATTTTTCATCCCGGATATTAAAAACATGGCACTCTTCTTAATAGCGATGATGAATTATTCCTTGACTTTAAAAGAAGGCAGTTGCTTTTAATAGCTCGTCTCAGTTGACCAGTAGCCGCGTTCCATCCCTTTGAAAACTGCGTGTTTCTCCTTTCTTCTGTTTTTTGTGTTTACAATTCTTTGCTATTTTGGAATCAAAAGCTCTCTTTAATAAATTATTTCCTCCAGACATTAATATTGTTGTCTTATTTCTTTTTTTACCAGTTTCTGCCTATCATTTCTAAAGAGATATACACCATTTAATCATCACAATCATCGTCAGTCGTGTACAGAAAGTACATTATGTATTTCCTGATATATTTCATAAAATACCGAATGAAATACGATTCCCGTGTTATAGTACGTAGTTTACCTCACCGCATTATTCACGTATTCACCACATTGGAGACAAACCGTCTTCTCAGGGAACATACAAACAGTGGCGTTATGAGCAAACTGAAATTGAGGTAAAATCAAAAACTGAAATGAAACTTTGCAAATACAGCGAAAATGTTGACGATTTAAAAAAACAGGTAATATTTTGAACCAGATTAAGCAAATATTCACAAAATGAAAGCAAATCGTACAACTAGTTTCTCCTTCAATTTTCTCCTCTTGTCCATGGCACTTTTGAGGGTCATATGCTCCAATTGATGCGAGTATATCATCTTGAAACCCTTAAATGCAGGACACTGGGAACGATTTTCTTTTAGGAAGCTGATGTAAATTTGAAAAAAAAAACATAGGTTTCATTACAAAATATAGTTTACTTTGCTAACATTCTCATTTTTTTAACACCTATCGAAATTGCTGGGTGTATACACGCAACACCCCCAGGCCCATACACGCAACACCCCCAGGCCCAAGCACGCAACACCCCAGGCCCATACACGCAACACCCCCAGGCCCATACACGCAACACCCCCAGGCCCAAGCACGCAACACCCCCAGGCCCATACACGCAACACCCCCAGGCCCAAGCACGCAACACCCCCAGGCCCATACACGCAACACCCCCAGGCCCAAGCACGCAACACCCCCAGGCCCAAGCACCCTTGCTTCTCAGGACCATGCTCAAATCCATCCAAATGTCCCCTAAAACCCTGGAATAATGCATGATAAAAGAAAACTTTTAGAAATGCAATTGGTCGAGCACATTATGGTTTCGTGAAATCAAAACGATGACGCCTGATGCGACCCATATGTAAAAAAAAACATAACGAAGACAAAGTGGTATCGCTTCTGTTTCTACCGCCTAGATGTCTGTTTTTTGCTCCTTTTACCAGATGACTGCTCCTGAAATGTAATTCCCTAAAGCAAAGCGGAAAATGATTAATGATATTTAGATATTTTCACACATTTGTATTTCATGATAATAATCGCTGTTCACACGTAAGGGTTTAATATCCCCTTTCCGAGAAATCAATCAGTTAATAGCACATTAGACGCTAATTTCAGATACAGATACAGGTATTAATGGACACATGGTGAAATCAAAACACGGTTCTTTGACAAAAAATACCTTCCTGTTTTTAGCATCTCCCTCTCACTGTCGGTGTTTTTCGTCATATAGTTTGTTCCCTAACGCTATCTTACAATATCATGATGCATAAGACTAGTGTGCGATTATAATCTATGTGTAGACTACCTTCAATAAAAATGGTTTATGGAAAGTCCTTAAGGCATATGCCATGTTTCGCTAAACATTAAAATTTGGGAATACATGTATAACCGATCAAACTACATTAAATTATGTAAAAAATATCTTAATAATGAATGTGAACTAGCAGGTTTCATCAGGTCATCAAGTCTGGCAAAGATCCTTAGCCATAATGCAACATTATTTTCCTTTTCTGCATTAATTATTCAAATAATATGTTATTTTATTTGGGTAGGCCGTACATAAGGTTGATTTCTTTTTGGCTGCTACCCTTTCAGTATAATACTTTATTTATGCTATGTCTCATTTATTTCATGTTCATACTATATATATTGTTCTTTTTTTAATACTAAGACAGCTTTCTTTCTCAAGAAAGCTAGTCCAAAAATCCATTTTACCTTTGAAACCAGCAAATGGAATATGAGAATGTCTGGAGCAGGGATTGTGATTTCATTTGCATCACGAAAGCATGACTATGGCCTTCAGTACAGACACAATACCCCATGTTTGCTTCTTCAATTACACACCAATTTCATTGGCCTGACTTCGTTGCATCCCTTTGCTCCCTAAATTGGCATCTGCTCTCCACTCGTTAGCCCTCAGGCGATAAATTCATACCGCTTATCCGGTTGGGATTGTACATGGTTCTGCAGTGAAAATAGGAGGACAATTTCCAATCTAAAGGATGATAGCAATGTCTGTAATTCTTGGAGATGCCTGGGAGGGGATTAAAAGCAAATGGTTAGGGCAAGGATAGTGCAACCTGCAATGGAGAAATAAATAGAGGAAAGGATTCGATGTTTTTTTATTTAGAGTGGGACTATGTTTTTCCGCCAATGATACATTTAGCCCCTTAGGCGATTGAAGAACTATATCTTAGTTTGAACATTTATTTCAAGACAAATGCTCGCCTTACTTTAGAAACGATTTCTTTGTCCTCATTTTCCATTTTAAAATCTTTATAATATCAAAATGTCATATTGGCTGTAATTTGGCTGGTATGGGCAAAAGTATTTCTTTCGTATATCAACTTTGTCCTGTTATTACTCACATATGTATAATATTTTTTTTACATGGTTAAATAACACACTATATTAAAAACAATATTGATCTCTTCATGCCCATATTTATTTTTTCTTCGTTTGCCTTCTACTTTCAACATATGAGTATTTGTCTTTGTTATTATCAAATGATTTTTACAACTAAGTTAGCCATTGAAATGAGTCCTTTTTAAAAATAGAATGTCAATTTCCTTGGTTAGGTAATTGCTCTTTTAAAGAGAAGTAATTATTGTATTTCGCATACGCCCCCTGCCGTTGTTAAGTGGGTAGCAATCATTAAAGCTGTGTGTCATCTAGACTCTCTCACCAGGCTATTTACCTGTAATTGCTTCACTGCAAATGAGTTTTAAAGAAATCAAGGACAGAAATAAAATGGTAAAAAAGACAGGATCAGTTGACTATTTCATTTATAATACAATGATTGTAAACGACTGTTATGACCGGTTTGACATATGCTCTAAGCATTGTTAACGGGAACACGCAAGGAATGATAATGATCATCATGTTTGTGTGTGTGGGGGTGGGGGTGTGCGTGAGTGAGTTTATGTACGGGTATAGGGGATGAGTGGGCGGGGGTGTGTGTGTCTATGTACGGGTATAGTGAGTGAGTGGGTGTGTGTATAGTGTGTATGGTGCGATTGGCCCACCAATGTGATGACTGAGGAAAATTGTGATCTTTCTAAAATTATCTGACTGATATCATTAAATAATTTATTCATTTTGTTCATTTATATTATTGTTATTATCACTAATTACTATTATTATTATTCTTATTACTATTATTATTATTATAACTCATAAGATGCAAACCATAATAAACTAGGTTACTAGCTATAAGATTGGAAGGCGAATATCCAGGAAGGCTTCTTGTTTCAAGTAACTCGCTTGTCTGCCAGTTCGTGAAACAAGTGATGAAATTAGGCATCCCTTTATAGCTTTTCTTAATGATTTGTAGTGCTTTTTTATGTAGAAAGGGGTTTAACACACATCTGGGCTTAGATCTCCTCTTGATAAAACCTGAAACCGACACTGCTTGTATTTTCGTAAAATGATTTATGATTTCTGTGCTGACGAGATTACCATGATTTATATCGAATTACAAGACTGATATATGCTATAAGCAATGTTTCTTCTTCTTCCTAATTCCTTACCTTATACTACGCATTATATCTGCGGGTATATTTCATATTGTTTTAAACTGTGTCATTCTTACCACGCTGTGATTTATCGAGCTCTAAATTATTGGCATAAAAGTCAATTGAGGGCTAACAGGAATAGACCGCCATAATTCGCTGGGTCATATGCTTCTAAGCAAAGGTGATAAATGGTATGTGATCTAGTTAGCTACTGCATACCAGCGAAACTTGATTAGCTGCTATGTCGAGGAGAGAATAGATCCAACGTCACGGAACAGCTTAATGGATCACTATGCCACATAATTTACATATGGTGGAAAAGTAGAAATAGAGGTAGCAAAGCGACCAAGTTTATAAAAGGACAGAGGGTAATGTCCTTTCATTGAAAATAAACTAGGGGTTGAACCTTTAGTAGTTCGTGAACGGACCTAAAATAACCTTTCCGTGAATCCATAGTTCCTCTTCAAAGACACCATGCATAACTTGGCAATACATCTATCATGTTATTTCCCCTGACCTTCCTTTCTATATATATTTGTCAGTGCGCTATAAATCTCTGGAGGTACCAACCAATCCTAAACGTCTGATAGATGGCCCTTGTCATCAATAAAATGAGCTGAATCTATCACACTACCTATGGTTATTACACCAATCATAGAAATGGATGCTGTAAGATACAATAAACTATTCAACCTAATACCAAGGTTAAAGGTCAGTCGATGGTGACCAGCCAGAGTAAATTGAATTGAATATGTGGACTTAATGATTTACCGATATCTAAAAATGCTTTTCTCATAAATATATTTTATTTCGTGGCCAAGTACTTTGGAATTCTTTGCCGGTTTGTAACATCTTGTTCATTTAATATTTTTCAAACGTAACTTTAGAAATGTCATAATTGATAATTAAACTTGTTTGTAAATAATCTAAATTTTACCACTTATGTCTCTGTGCCTTTGTAATGTCTTCTATTTTTATATATATTTTGAAACTTTTTATATTTCAAATAATTGTCATTATATTTAAAGTAAGTTTGGACGGCCGTTTTAGGATATTTGTTTCCTTTTTGGCTGCTTTCCTCTCAATGCTTTTTGTAAACTTTTGTGTATTTGATGTTATGTTAACTTTGATCCCCTGTATTTTATCACAATTATGCTCATTTTATGCAGAGAGCAAAATAAACTTGAATTGAAATTGAAATTAATGCAATGTTAAAATCATAGATTTATATGTATCATAAGCAATGATATGAAAATCAACGCTTAAGTCAGTTAAATCATACCGGGAAGAACACGTTGTACCACAGTTTGATTTACATTGGTCAATATGTGAATATGTTCCGATTTAGCTGGTTAAATGGCCCGAACACCATGTTTGCCCCCTTCAAAATGGTTGGTTCTTTGTTTACCATTGTTACTGATTAAGCAATATAAACTGCACGGCTGTGATAACTGCCCTAGAGAAACCATTGAGCATTTGGTTATAGTTCTCGTTAGGGTATGTCTGTCTAGACAGGCAAGGGCAACTAATTGTGCAGGGTTAAGGTTATTAAACTGTCACGTGATACGCTCACCTTAACAGATCACGTGATTACCAGAACCTAATTTTGAAAAAAAATGAATATTGCTAAAATGTGAAATATGATGAAAAATAAAAAAATCCCTCTTTGATATTTTTGGTGATCTTTTGGGAGAGAAAAAACAACTTTTACCAGTGATTAACAGACACATAAATGTTACATTAAACTAATCAAACTATAATAACTGTACAACCATTACAAATAACGTTTGTTTTGTTAGCACGTAATAATATGACATCAAGAGGACATTGGGTGAAAGAACTGTATCCCTACAATAATACAATAAGGAATGATAAATAGCTTGAAAATACGCATGACCAGCCATCTGTGAACTTTAAACATGTCATCTTGTTAGTTTGTGGGTATACATCAAAACCTTTTAGAATGACTTACGAGAGCAATTTAAATATATGATATATAATCGATCACATTCGGATGCATTCATTTTAAGGAAGGAGTCTGTACTTTTATTATAGTACACAGATGACCGGTTAACGGCAGGAGCTTGGATAGATATATTGCTTGGAAGATGTCTGGAAATTTAGATACTGCATCAATCATTTACATAGATGACTGGTCTGGTAGGATGGGGCGTAGGGAATGTAGGGGGGGGGGGGTTCAATATATCTAATATAGACTACAAATGACAATTTTATTTTCTTTCAAGGTGATTTCCCCATTGTTATTTTTACATGATTTTTTTATGGATGTCGTTTATTTCAACACTATATATGCACCAATATATTTGTCTATTATCCATGTGTCTATACATTCAATTCATTAATTTGTTTTAATGATTTGTGTCTATTATTGTTGGTGTAAAGTTTGTAACGTAGATGGGGTATCAAATGATTGCTTATACTTACAAATCCTATCACAGCTTCACTTGTTTACGTTCTTTCCCTTTGCATTGATTTTCTTTTATTATTTTCCCTTCAACTTTACCTGGCTCTTGTTTTACTCTTTTCCATTCCCTCTCTCCCAAATTAAAGACATTATTGAGTTTTTCATGTCTTATGATTACGTTTTTTTTTTCTTCTCAACCATATCACCAAAGTCAAATCCTCCTACTCCTCCTGCCACATTCAAGGTAACTTGAAATATAATGTTTTGATTTGTTCACTTTCCATTATACTTGGCCATTTGTTATTCTTCATCGTTTTTTTTTTTTACTATTTACGTCTGTGTTAACGTTACAATGATGTGTTCATCTTTTCATCTTTTTATTATTTGCTTTCGATATGTTTTTTTTAATTATTTTCCTTATCATATTTTTTTCTCTCCGTTTGTTTCGATATGTCTCTCTCATCTTGTCTCTTCATTCTTTATTTATTCATCTGTCTCTTCATATATTCTTCCTCACTTCACTTTGATTTTATTCAAATTCGCATTCCCCAGTGTGTTGATGATGCACATGAAAACGTGAGAAATGCTTGGTATCCATGGCAACAAGAGATGTGGTATTAGGACCATAAACCCAGGAGACTATGGAGGAAATTAAAGCGCTTTGAGGTTTGCAAAGGGGTAATATTTGACTTTTTAGTCCCGATTGCACATATTTGTGTAGGCAACTAACGCGAGTACCTGACTAAAAATAGACCCGAGTCTTTCATTTATCTCAACTCTCTTTCACAATCTCTTTTGAATACATTCTCTTTCCCTGGTCTCTGGTTATTTAATTACACCCCTTCTGTATCTCTCTCGCTGGTTTTTTCTTCTCTCTTTCTCTATCTTATGTTTGTTATTCTGTCACAGACTCTCCAATCATTTTACGGACTCGCTAATTTGGTTCTAAGTTAATCAAGTTATCAAGTCGTCCATTCACCTAGACAATATCAAATTTCAGGACCCATTTTTTTTTATTTCTCCATCAATTCAAATATCAACGTTATAAACATGAAAATATTCACATACAAAGGGCAACTTCGAGGAGACAGAAAAAATATCTGCGATATCAAAGATGCTTTGTTAAGAAATGAAACGGAATTAACATATGGATTACGCTAAAAAACCTGTGTGAATCTAAAAAATGTATTGATTAAAGGTTATTATTTTCCAAAGAATTGCACATAATTCATTGACATAAGGAATTTAGAAGACGTATTCCGTGTCTTAGGCATAAAAAAACCCTTCTCACTGATGCTCAAATCACACTAACAAGAACAACTAAACCCGGCCGATGGTTTCCAATAGCAAGGAGCTTTTAACACAAAGCTCCTATGCGAATAGGAAATATCGTACTAAGCTTTGATCGGATTACAAAGGGTTTGGCCGATGTGACTAAGGCATCGCTGACTGTAAAAAACATCACGGCAGTGACAGGTAGGCTGGCGTACGCATCGACCACCATCACGCGACTACCGCCCCGTCACGTGTCAAAAGTAACACCCATGTTCCCCGCCATTTAGGCCTTTAGTCATTGCACTTTCTCATGTCATTCCCAATAGTAGGATGACGTCATATGATACGCGTCTCAAACTGTCATGTGTGGAATCAATGATGGACGGATGCTGCTAAATCTCTGTTCCAAGTTTCCACTACTTGCATCGTATATACCCCCTTTAAGTGCTGAAAATACATTTCGTAAAGTAAGGATTCATTAATAGTTGTCCATTTTATACATCATACACAGTTTACAGTTCAAAGTATAAATAATCGGAAGGGAAGACTTCAGAGTTATAGTTTTTTTTTTCCAGGAAGATTTGTGACTGCGGTTAAGGGAGTTTTAAATAGATGATAAATGGATTATAGGGGTGGTGCCAAAGCGGGGGAGGGGGCAAGGATCAATATGATTTAAAAAAGGGCGTTGTGTGTGTGGGGGGATAGGACCATCTTTAGTTGTGTAATTCATGCTATTCAGAATACATGACGTCACCTTTGAGTCAGCTTGCTCCCTAGCAGAACAACCCAGCTTCGCCCCGGAATAATGGTGATGCCAAGAAAAAATATTGGATAGAGCATGCTGTAAGATTTTTTTTGGGAAAACGTGTACAATATATTGCAGTCATCAAGAGACATGACGCGCAAAGGGCTTCAAATTAATCAATTCGCGCTTCTTTTATTACCACACAACTGAAACTGAAGCTAGCGCTCAATTTTAGAGGTAGGGTGGTCACGTGATGGGGTTTAATGTTGACTGACGCACTGCAGGGGGTCTTATGTTTCATTCATTAAATCGATATTCAGGTTTTGATGCTGTTTATAGAAACCTTCCACAGACACCCTTCATCATCACCAATGGGGGATCTGCACTTTGCGTCTCCGTGATTTTATATATTTTAAGAATGGACATTCGAATGAGCAGTTTTAGTTTCCTATAAGTTTCGGTTTATTTATTTATTTATATTTTCAAATAAAAAACATAAAAAAGTGTTTATGATTATGCAAAACACAATCAACGTCATGAAATATTTCAATTATAACTATAATAGGAGCATGATCGGAGTATAAACAAAGTTATTTTGAACACAATAAACGTCATAAAATTAGCCAATTATGAAAAAGATCTGAATTTAGATAAAGTGTAGCTAAAATATACCTATAGATTATCAAACTAGTTACAAATCCAATTATCTTGGAAAATGATAATTGGGGCCTTTTCACACTTGAATCTTGAATCATCATTGTAATGACATGAATGATGATTGCTATTGTTATCGTGACTGTGATTAGCGTTTGTGATTCTCATCATGTTCTAGTTTGGTCTTACACTGTACATGTGCTACATATTCGTGATTAGCCGTATTCTTTACTGAAATCATCATTCAAATTACGATTTTTTTTTACCGTGAGAAAGGGCGGCAAGTCATTTATTTAAAAACAGAGCTTATATTTGCATGCCCATTTGGACATAATCCTAGTCATTGGTATTTGATTACAGTCGATCGTCATCATAAATAGAAAAAGAGATAGTTAAGTGTTTGATAATAGAGAAAAAAGACAATTGACCCCGTAATTGATCGATTGAATTTATTCTTCTTCATTTCAAACAAATTGACAAGGTAAGAACGAAAAAAGACAGAATATGAATTATAGAAATAAAAAAGGGGAACTCACTGCCAAAACTTTTGAAGAAAAGTATATTAATAAACATAAGGGTACAGACGCTTGAGAAATTGGGAAGGTAAAATCAAACCACATCTACCAAATTGACGGAATTCGAAAAACATTTTTCACATTTTGAAAGAAATAAGAATGATTTTAGCGTTTATTATTTTCAGGGCTTTATTTTCATAACATCTCAGATTCCCAAGCGACTTTACAGCTCAGATTATAAAAGTTAAATAAATGCTAACCAATGCCTTTAAGACTTAAGATTTGAAGCTACACATATGAGTCAGTGTGGTGTAGGTTGACGATCGTGCGTGTAATGGAATGTGAAATTATAGAACGCGCAAGTGAGTGTTGAAGAGGAGGGGTGAAGAGGTTGAAAGAATTCAAGGAGGCATATTAAGACGCTCATTAATGTGGATAGACACGATCTATTCTTGAGTGGGAGGTACCGGGTAAGGTGATGGGTGTTTAGAATCTTATTAAACAGTGGATGAGATAATTCCTGAAAGCGGGTTATTATTATTATAATGATAATTTCTTGTTATAGTCCATTGTCTATTACTCTACTCTGCGGGTAAGGTAAATGTGCAATGCATGTGGAATTATAAAATTATTAGTGTTTAATTACATAGCAAATTCAACAAATGGACAATGCAACTCTATAACTGTTATATTTACCAATCAAAGTCTAGTCATTTGTTATTTAGTTGTTTGCATCCTATCACCGAATCTTGTATGTGACATAGAGGCTGATGAGAAATTTGAAAAAAAGACTTGACATAATCCCGATTCTGATGCAGATTTCTAGTAAATGTTAATTTCTTTTACAGAAATTAAAAAGTCTCAGACTCTAGTTGAAAATTATGATTAGGCACACTTAGACCATGGATAGGTTCATGCTTAGACTAAATCAATGAAATATGTTAGAACTATGTTTGCAGTAAGCGAACTCTGCTACGGCCACAAAAATAGAACCATATCCAGACCAATTAAATCAAATATGTTATGTAGACTGGCATACCTTTTGGTAAGTTTGGAGTGGGTTCAGTTGATGAGACTGTGGCCTATTAAAGGAGCGGACCAGTGCCCTGTCTTACAACGAATTGCGATTGATTCAATTAATCTCAACTGTATGGAAATCCATCCATATCATATTTCCTTTTTTCTACAGGAAATTTACACAAAACCCTTAAAAACAAGAAGAATTTCACCGAATCTTCCAGAGAACGACGAATGTATGAATATACATTTTATCTAGAAAATATTTTAACAAATTTACATTTTAGAAGTTGACATTGCTGGCCGTCCATACTTGTGATTGATCGAATCAAACTCAAATCTTTGTAAGACGGGGCCCATGTGTAAGTTATACGTGAAGAAGATAATAATACGACCAATCTGATCGATCAACAACGATTCTCGACGATCGCGAGTGGTAAGTGTATCGTCCATTCCCCGCCATTTCACAGCGTGACAAGTGTGATGAAGATGATCGTGTTTCGTGTTGAATCTAATACAAGAAGTCATTCAGAGAAGGAGAAGAGTTCTTAACCTTCATTGGAGAGGAGTGTACCATATTAGGTTCAACTTTTCAAATGTTAACTGTTCATGGGGAAAAGGGAACATGTAGCTTTCGGTGTAAAATCGTATAAACTAGTGGCCTAATAAAGCTGAGGGGCAAATCGTGGTGTATGGGCAAAATATCTAAGAAGGAGCGAGCGATCTACGCGGGCGACTGGAATCTTTGACCTTTAAAGATTAAAAATCTAATTTTGTGATTAAAATTGACATAATTTTCATAACAAATAATTTATATCTATACAGCGGAATAGATGTTTGGAGATCGGGCTTATTTTGATGAGTTTTATGCATCTCATCAAATAAAAAAAAAACCTCTTGGCCGAGAATATAGGAGTTTGTGCGCATGCTTGAATTATGTCAGTGATTTCCCTACATAAGCAACAAGCATCAAGGCAATTTTTTTTGGCAGCCTATCACATATTTCGCACCGTTTGTTATTTTACCTTATATTTTGTTTTGTTTGATTAAGTTGTATGTTCATTCTTGTGGTTTCTCTTCAAAAGTTAAAGACAGTCGAAAAGTTTTGATCAACGGTTTATTTTCAGCGACATATCAAATTATTAATTTTGCTTTAGAAAGAAGGGTATAGTTAGCTCAGCAAGTTTCTTCTTCTCTACTTGTTCATTGTGCATTTTTCAGGTAGTTCAAAATATGTAAATGACATGTACAGTGTAGATAACACTATTCCTCAAAATGGTAACATTTCTATGGCGGAATGGATATATTAACATAATTATTTATTCATTTGTTTAACTTAACAAATACTGTTTTTAAGAAAGATCTGCTGGCTTAAGATGACCAAGATGAAATTTATGACACTATTCCATTGGTAGAAAAGGCAAAACATCTCGTAAAGTCCTTTAGCGTAAACATAATTCAGCAAGTACAAGTACTTCTCTCGGTTTATGACCCTCTTCTATCGCCTAAGCAATAAGGTGTAAAACCCTCAGGCAAACTACTCATTTTTTGCAATTGACTGATCAGGGGTGCGTCACAAAAAGAGTTGCCTTTTAAACACATTTCATAATTTAAGTTCAGAAAAAATGAGTCTCTAATGCGTGCGTTTGATTGGTCGAAAATCAAGTTAAATTTGAATTATGGAGTCGCTTTTGATCGTAACTCTTCGTGCAATGGGCTCCAATGAATTAACGGTACCGCTAGGTATACAGCCGTTATATTGGCTCCTGCAAAGTGGCGTCAATATATAATTACACGTTCATATATTGTAAAATTTCATCAGATAATATGTACTTACACGTTTAGCAATTGTTTATGGGTTTATCTACGATGATCTATTTCTATTAATGAATTTATTGGTAAGAGCTTTCTCAATTCTTATTCATTTTTTTTAAATATCTATTTAGTTATTTATATATTCATATTTTTGTTATTATTATCATCATCATTATTAATATAAGTATTACTGTAATTTTGTGTTTTATTATAACTATTATTGTTATCATTATCATTATCATCATCATTATTTTTATCATTAATATTATTATTACTATAAGTATTATTATCATTATTATTCCATTCAATTCAATTCAAAATGGTTTATTAAAAATACTTTCTTTGCGGCAAAAGCCGAATTGCAAAAGTTTACATTTCAAACAAAATCATCAATAAGAAGGTAAAAATAACTTATAGTACTACGAACAAATTTCAATATAGACATATATGTATCAAAGTATATTATAAATGAATTTAAATCGATACTCACTGATTAAATAGGAAAATATGCAAAATACATGTAAATATACCTAATGTGTAACAATGAACATTTCATATTTTCTCGTTTGTAAGAAATATGTCAATTTAAACCTGATGTTAGATTATAATATGATACTATTATCATCGTTATTGTTATTTTTACTTTTTGGTTGTAGACGGGATGTGGGATGATACAAATAGAGAATTCATCTTCAAAGGTCAAGTCCACCCTAGAAAATTGTTGATTTGAATGGATAGAGAAAAATCAAATGAACATAACACTGAAAATTTCATCAAAATCGGATTTAAAATAAGAAAGTTATGACATTTTAAAGTTTTGCTTATTTTTCACAAAACAGTTATATGCACAACTCACTGATGTGCAAATGAGAGAGTCGTTGATGTCACTCACTCACTATTTCTTTTGTTTTTTATTGTTTGAATTATGCAATATTTCAATTTTTACAGATTTGACAATTGGGACCAACTTGATTTACCCACAAACTGTTAAGATAATGGTAATTGCACATGTTCAGGGAGGAATAAAAGTTTGTTCCATACGACGATGAGTAGAAAATTGGAATTTTTCATACTTCATATAATAAAATACAAAAGTAATAGTGAGTGGGTGACGTCATCTGTCTGCTCATTTGCATACCGACCAGGATGTGAATATAACTGTTTTGGGAAATTAGGCAAAAATTTAAAATGTCATAACTTTCTTATTTTACAACCGATATTGGTGAAACTTTCAGTAGTGTGTTTGTTGGATTTTTCTCCTTTATTCAAACCTACTTTTAATTGGGGTGGACTTGTCCTTTAAATAAATCTTGAAGTTTATTACACAGTAACACAATGAAGTGCATACACTTTGGGGCTATGTTCTAAAATTTTCAGATATAGTATTTTAATTTCACCCTTTCAATTATCCCAAACACACTCACACTCTTTACCCTCCTATTTTATTAGGAATATTCTAATAATATCAGACGTGAATACGCCCGGGGTAGGACAACTCGGACGATAACAATTCTTAATTGCATATTTCAAACAAATTTTGAGTAATGTGAGACATACACATGTATGAATGAAGTGATAAACATATCGATCATTCAGGTAAACTAACATTTTCCTCATCCATCAACCCCCGTGTTTGTGTTTAGATTAATGAATAAGACAGGATCACAAAGGTTTTGGTAAAGATGGATAATCATGTATGAAATGATACAGATCCTCCTCTAATGGAGTGTTGCAAAGAACTTGCGATTAATTGCACGTCCAGTTTAGGTTCTAAAATCAATTTAAAATCATGCATTTCAGTGCAAATTTGCAATTGATTGATGGTCTTGTCCTTAGATTAACATGTATTAATCCATTTGCTTTGAGTTAACATTTATTTATCAAAAGTAATTTTGCATCTGAAATTTGCAATTGATTACAAATATTTTATTGCAACACCCCTAACACTCCCATCAACACCATTTCAGTCTCGGACGTAAATGTAGCCTTTACGTCTGTTTTAAAAGCGAACATTATGTGCATATATATATAGAAATACGGCTCCTCCAGTAAATTCCCTCCAACCATCCCTCCACTCAACCATCTGACATTCCACAACCCATTACAACCAATGAACCACAATCTAATGCTCCTTACCAACAAACTCACTCTCACACAAATTGAAAGTCAAATTAAATTAGCAAGATCTCAATGACTTCGAATTTCTGCGCTGCTTGAGAGGGAATAGGAGAGAGGGAGGGGAATCAGTGAGAGAAAGGGAGCGAGTGAGACACTGAGAGAGAGAGCGAGAGAGAAAGAGTGTGGATGTGTATGTGCGTGTGTGTGTGGAGGAGGGATAAAGTGAGAGCGAGAGAAAGAAGCGCAGTTAAAAACATGGGTGGTTTTTAATGGACTCTTTACCTAAGTGTTTTCTTTTCAACGAAGTGTTTACGACCTGCACTTTATACTTATTTTGATAAAGATAGAGTAATTTAGTTAGAGAGCGCGAAATCATTTTACATTTTCAGAAAGTGATGATGGTAGAAAACACTTGATCATTTTATTCGTCATTATAAGTTTTCGCTTTGAACTTGTTACGGCATTGCCGACTGGTCTATATTATCTATACTGTCGGTCGAATCGACCGATGTATGTATGTACATGTACATTTTGTTTGGTCTCCTTCCACACAGTCTAGTTATCGTTATTCTTCAACTGGTTAGGATATTTTTATAATTTAGTTTACTTACATTTAAGCCATTTATCATTTTGTCTTGGTCCATTTAGGCTACACCACATTCTTTAATATCATCTTGGTATAAGACCATTTAGTGTATATAGTTATATTTACTCTTTATGAACCTGATTTTCATCTGACAAAGTAAAAATTAGGTTGACTAGGTGGAAATAAGACCAACTAGGTATTAAATAAATGTAAATTATTCTACTCTGTAGAAAATATTGGGGAAATTTAACCACTACAAGCCTGACTATGTGTCTAACCAAGTTGGGGCAGTATTCTACCAAATGCGGGAAGCATATTGTCAAATAAGATACATTGGAATGGGCAAAATTTTTCATCAAACTGGAACAATAAAAATGCCCAAAAGAAATGTGGAATGTTGTTTGGACACATAATTACCCTCATGAAGCACTTTCGCCCAATATTCTTTAGAGTGTAAGTGGTATTAGACCAAGTAAAGTACGTAGGTATTGGACAGGGTTAATTGTAGACCAAAACTGCATCTAAACCAAATTGATATCATAATAATTATGCAAATTGTACAACCTATGTGTTATTAGTCGTTACGACATATCTGCGATTACACTTTAAGTATTGACATGCGTCTATCTTCCGAAGAAGTGTAAAAAAAATTATGTTTCATGAGTCATCAAAATCATGTATTAGATTCTTGGGGACAGTAAATGTATTAAGTTAACATGAATGTCATTTTAAATTACCAACTGAATGGCATGACTGTTATGACGATATCGAGTACTGCGTTTCAAGAAACGGTGTGAGATTTCAAACTACAGAAACTGCAATTCATGTTTTTCCAATTATTTGTGAAAATTTAGTATTTCGGTCTTTTAACTCATCTTGTTTTAAAGAGTTAAGTTTGTTTGTCCAGGATAAATAATAAACGATTGCTTGAAATATCAACCAAGACATTTAAAGCTATTTCTACGTGGCATCAGTATTTTAAAAGTAATAACCTTCAGAGAACAGTCTATAGATTCCCTTATACATCATGGTCACCATTGTATCAATTTAACAGCCACGTCGATCACACCGACTCTGGATCGACCGATGCTATTACCTTATTACCTATGTCATATCACTAATCGATTTGAATAAACTTCTTTGGTGTGACTGTAGTAATATGAATTCAATATTCCATGACGTCATTGCAGACATAGGGCCACTTGAGAGATGTTATATTCATATGTGCATTATTCAGAGGAAGAGTCGACATTGGGCGTCCCCAGGGTCCATCAAAACAAGTCGCTGATTTCAGCTCATGGCCTCAACGCCACCTTATATAGTTCAGTGCCCGTTCAACTAGCTAGCTTCAAATTTATTATGGCAAAGGCGCACACTCCGGAACTGTGCATTGAATAATCCTTATAAGATGCTACTCATTTCCAAATTATATGTGTTAGAACTTGATACATCCATGGTATTCATACGATTGCATTTGGTCGATTTCTTGAAATGTATGCAATCTTTCGAAAAAAAAAAATATCAACCTTTTTCTTACGATTGTATTACCCCCAATGAACGATCAATAAATATCCTTTAGAATGTGCATGGTATGGTTTTGGAGATGGATGGGAGATTACGCACGATTGACGATAGTCTCAACACGTACAGAATAAACAACACTTCGAGAAGGATAACAATCATATTTGGAGATGGAACAACTCCAAAACCTGTTAATTACAGTAATTGTTATATTTTTTGCAATGAGCCTTGAACATTGAGCAGTTCCCGAACCCTGGGTCCTGTAACACAAAGGTTAGCGATTAATCGTACGCTTGATTTTCACGATTAATTGTACATTGTAGTCAATGCGATCAATCGCAGAAAAATGTTCTACAATCATTGCTATAAACTTTGTATTACGGGCCTCTGGTAAAAAAACGTCAATAGTTCGCCATGTTCATGTTATTCAACAGGCATGTCCATCTCTTTTATATTTGCCTGTTTGTATGTTCTAACCATATATTATTCTGTTGTTCTGTTCAACTTACCATGTCTTACCCAATACGGCAACACCTGAAATATGTCTTAAAAGGACAATCAAAATATATTAATCTACATGGCATTTCTTAGATTTACCATGACATTTGTGAATTGAAGGCTAATGTCGGATTTTTTTTTCATTCTTTCTCTCCCTCTTCTACCTCGATGAACCGATAAATGACGTCATCTTAGGTGAGTAATCAAGCCTCTTATCTTCGTTTAACTCACATTTCAAATGAAAATGATTTTGTACCATTAACAAACCGTTACAACCTACATAAACAGAAGGACCTTTAAAATGTAAATGCATCATAAAAAATATCCCACTTTTGCTCAGGCGAATTTGATGGAAGACAGCAATATTAGTATATCACGTGACAACATCATTTAAACCAAAAACACTTACAATATAGTGATCTATTACGCGGCTAATAGCAATATCACCCCGGACTATGAAAGAATAATGGTAACCGCGGTGTATGTTTCAATATTGAAATGGGAATTGGCGCCTCGATGCTTTTAGTCAAAAGAACAAGAGTTCTTAGCGCGTAACTTATTGAGGTAAACCTCGCCGATCATTTACTTAGCTTTTTATTTTTTAACGAAATGTAAACAGATTGAGTGCTAGGGCCTTTTATTTTGTTTCTTTAATGCTTTTTTTTTGTTTGAGCTGCTCTTCCACACCACAATACTTTATCATATTTACGGACACCCTCAAAAGCGTGCAGGTCTATTATTTTAGCCGATTACTTTTCATAAAACGAGGACAACATCATACGAAAATGTTCTCAATTACCCTATTCAGTATTATTGAAATGCAGCCAATGGGTGTGACCCTTTCCCTAAATGCTAACATGATCAATGCCAAACGAAATTATTCTTATCGCTCTCATCATCATTACAGCGAATGCATTAACAACGTACAAGTAAATCAAATCACAAGAATTCTATGTGGAGGGCCGGCCAATCGGAAAAGAAGTTTCGTCCAACGTTTCAAAGCTGACGAAAAATCGCTAATAAGTCCCGTCTAGACTTAAGGACGAAACTGCAGTTTCTATTCACCGAGCCTTGCCAAAATACTTCATTGTCCTAAAGGGCATATGACAATAGGTTCACTACGTTCCAGAAAGCGTTTGCGTTTCTGCTGTGATAACTCCCTTGTGACTAAATCTAAGTCGACAGTTTCTTGAGGTCCAGTCGTATAGAATGAGGTCGTTGTCCCCCTAAGTTCGCCTGGTTTTATTCTATCTCTACATAGAGTCAAGTATTACGTCTTATAATCATTAAGGTTGATGGATCACACCTAAACGTTTTGAAAAAAAAAGCTCTTAGCTGATAGTTGTTATTAGCTCATTGCCTATACATCCGTGTCTGGTGATATCTGCATCTACCATCGGTAAACCAGTTAGTAATAGTGTCTTACTCTTGAGGTAAAAAGATAATAATAATAATAATAATAGCGGTATATTTACCCAGGGTAGCCGCTTCAGTTCCGAAAACTGTTCTCCCAGCGGGCCCTGCTATTATTATATACAGTTTCAGTCCACTTGATACTATCCCCCCTCCTCTCTCCCCTCCATCTTTATGCATGTCTCTCCGTTCTTTTTTTCTTTATTTATTTCTTTCTTTCTTTCTTTTCTTTATGTCTTTCTTTCTTTCTTTTTTCTCTCTCTTCTTTCTTTATTTCTTTCTTTCTGTTCTTTCTTTCTTTAGGTCTTTCTTTCTTTCTTTCTTTTTCTCTCTCTTCTTTCTTTATTTCTTTCTTTCGTTCTTTCTTTCTTTCTTTTTGTCTGTCTTTCATTCTTTCTTTCTTTTTTTCTTAATTTCTTTCTTTCTTTCTTGTTTTCTTTATATCTTTATTTTTTTCTTTCTTTTTTTCTCTCTTCTTTTTTTTTAAATTTCTTTCTTTACTTTTATATTTTTTTCTTTCTTCCTTCTTTCTTTTTTTTTTCTATTTTTCTTTCTTCCTTCCTTATTTCTTCTCAATTTTTTCTTTCTTTCTTTCTTTCTTTCTTTCTTTCTTTCTTTCTTTCTTTCTTTCTTTCTTTCTTTTTTTCTTTCTTTCTTTCGTTCTTTCTTTCTTTCATTATTTATTCCTTACGTCCTTCTTTAACTTTTTTTTTTATTTATCAGTCTTTCTCTCTTTCTTTCCCCTTTTTCTCTCAGCCCCCCCCCCCCTCTCTGTCTCTTCATCTTTCCAAATAATAATTTAGGTTCAACAATGGAATCGACCGATTTATTTAAGTACTTTTTTTTTAATTTTGAGTTTCGAGTTTCGTTTTATTTCAATTTCAACTTCATTTCAATTCAACAACATTCATGCACATGAATAAACAGTGTATTTCATTTATTTTTTTTATTTTAAATTATGGTAAGATCATGATAAATACATTGAAGATATATATAGAACGAACTCTATAAATACAGAAAATAAAGAGGAAGAAAGGTAACTCTCTTTTTTACTGAAGACTGCAAGGGATCCTTATAAGTCTAGTTTCTAGTCTGGATTATCAATCCAGGTAAGAGTGATACACCTTGTTTTTAATTTTGAGGTAATTTAGAAAACAAATATCACACCGCTAGTCAGGTAAGGAAACATATTGAGAATTAGTTCAAGAATTAGGGCAATGATTATACCACTGTGTGTACTTCGAAATCTGGGGCCGGTTTCAGATAGAGACACAACTTTAAGAATCAATCACAAGTATCTAATACAAGCATTCCATTGTTTATAAGGCAATTTGCATTTAATCCCAAATGTTTGTGCAATAGACCCCTGCCACTGAATGGTATGATAAGATAATTATCTTGCTCAAACCTAATTTTCGAAATACGCTAAAAGTGGTTAGGATTGAAGCATAACTCCTGTTAGTAGCATTATATTGGCTAGCTAAGTTTCATGCCGTGATTAAAAAATGACTGCGATTTTAACTTAATAATAAAATATAAAAAAACGGCAACAACAATAATCACCATCTAATTCGCTGGTAATTCTTGCAAAATAATAGTTTCAACATCATTTATGGGACCTTGCAAGAAAATTTTAGCAATAAATTGCAAATCTTAGTCGCGAATTAATAAAAGAGCGATAACCTAATTCCAACCAAAGCAAATCAAATTTATTATTGATAATTCAAGAAGTAGACCAGGGGCTCATTTAACAAAGAGTTCGATTAATGTGATCCATCGCAATTATGGAAAGTCAGCAAAGTCTACATACAAAATGCATGTTTGTTCCAGAAAAAAATTCTAGATATGAATGCATATCCATAAATTCATTGATTTCTTGACAATTTGGTGTGTTTTCCCTTGGTTACAAAGGACATTTTGCAAATTTCCTGCGGAAAAAATTATGACACTTATATATTTCTAAAGAGTTACGATTAATTGGATCAATCGTAACTCTTTGTAAGACGGGGTCCTGAAATCAATTAAAATATATAAGATTGACTTGATATCGATTGTTATTAAGGGGTAAAGCTGAAGAATTGGGTGATTAGATAGACACTGACTCTCACCTCTTCATCATCAGACATTAAACCATTATATTCATCAGGGGCCCGTTGCAGAAAGAGTTGCAATGAATCGCAACTAGAATCATGCGTAACTTGATTTTCAACCAATCAACAGCGCGCATTTGGGACTTGCAATTGATTTTTTAAACTGCGTTTAAACGCAACACTTTCTGCAACGGACCCCAGGACAAGAAAACAGAAGATCAACCCAAATACTCTACCTCAGAATTGATTTCCCCAATCTTACACACCTGCTATTACTTGCATAGGAAATAAAGAAATTTGTACATTTCAGCATTAGAAGCTTTATTATGGCGACACTGAGAACATTATGAAACCTGACAAAGATGTCAAAAGAGGAGATGAGCAAACATTGAAGCATTGGTCTCTGCCTTTTAATACAAATGCTTGTACATGACTGTATTTTTTAGATTAATTGTATTTATAGATTCATGCTTACAAGTGATTTTTTTCATATCAGTTCGTGATTTAGTGTTACACCCCTCCCCCTCCCCCCCCCCCCCTCTCCCTCTCTCTCTCACTCTTTCTCTCCGATGACTATTTGTTTTCCTCCAAAACCGTATAGGGTTACCCTTTTGGTCAAAGTTGTTAATTATAGGGTCATTTCATAATGAGCACGAAGGATATGATGACAGTATTATGGACTATATACTTAAGGAGCGTTTGGAATCAGGACAGTATCGATGAGGACTGCACACGAGATGACGTCACTATGGGCACAGTACACACAGCGCACTTATTTCATATATATCATAGAAGTACATAGCGACATGAAATATATGCGACAAGTCGTTGAGATGTCGGCTGATGCCTACAGTCACACCAACGATATAGACTGAGTACCTGCAGTAGCCACATTATCTTATGCATGTGCATAAATAATTGCATTTAACATGTTTAAGCACAAGTGAAAAAAGTCAAGCGAGATTGATGATCTTTGGAAGTCTAGTTTCAAGTCTGGATTATCAATCCAGGTGAGAGCGAGACACCTCGTCTTTAATCTCGAGGTAATTTAGAAAACAAATATCACACTACGAGTCAGGTGAAACAATATATTGAGAATTAGGGCAATGATTATAACACCTTGCATACTGCGAAATCGGGAGCCCTTGTCAGGAAGAGATGTGTGTAATGCAACCTAAAAAGAACAAGCGCAAATCTCTCATACACGCATTTGATTGGTTGAAAAAAGTTGTGAATGGCTTTTAGAGTTGCGATTGATGGCAATCCTTTATGAAACTGGCCATGCGATTATCTTACTTTCAGAGTCACTCACACTCCGTAAATCAATCTTTTCTGACGTTCGTTCATGTTCCCCTTGGGTTTGAATTCAATTTACATGTAAATCAGAATGTCTGCACCTTGTCATCGCTTTGAAGAATGAGGCTTGTTTTTAGCTTTAATGTTGTAGCCTCTATAGATCTCATAATAGATAGTATTTTCTAACAAGTTCGGGTTATCAGGAAGAGCGACTATGAAGCGTTGCTATCCAGGAAAAAAAATGTAATTCTGTATGCATTCGAAGATCGCCTCAAGTAAGGCTGCATTTAAACGCTTTACAATTTACCATGTGCACAAATGCTAAAAGTACATTTAAAAATGTATGAATGGTTTGAAATTAAAAAAAAGGGGGAAAGAAAATTGGACATTAAACGAAACGAGAAAGCTATTTCAAGAGTCAGGTACGAACCCATCTGAAAAAGTAGGGATCGACTTCAACATGAGATGTGGAACTTTTCTTCTCTCAGTTCTATCAGTCTATCGTCAGTGTCACATGGTATGACGTCATTCCATCCTTGCTTTAGGCTGTCATGTCATTGGGGGTGTTGATATAACCCTCCTATGCCTGTCACATAAGAGTGCGTCCATATAATACGAGTGCGTCCATACGATGGAAACATTCCTGATTTTGAAGAAGCGAAATTCCAAGCGGAAATGCTGTTGAAATTTGTTGTACGTGGATTTATCACATTTTTCCTAATTTCAAAGATACCTTCAAAAAAGTGTCTACCCCTCTGAAATTATCGAACAGGGGCTGCGGAACCAGGAGGGGGGAGGTGGGTCCAAAAACGTCACAACGTAGAAATTTCCGTCTAATTGTTATGTTCTGCATGCTCAACCCGACCCCTGGTTAAAACTTATCAAAACTTATCCATTACAAGAGCAAATACTTGATAGCTTGCAAATGACATTATCAATGATATGCATTTTGTATAGAGTCATCTGGTTTTTTTTTCATGGATGTCAAAACGCTGTATTTCTCCTCGTTTAATTGCTGTGCAATATATTGTATTGGAATGGGCATTTGATTTTATCATTTAGAGCATAGTGAGATATTGGTCAATATCAAATTCACAGTTATGATCATCATTATCATTATCTACAAACTGGCATCACAAACTCGATAGAATGAAAATTAGCTCAATAAAAAATTCAATTCAATTTTGACATCTGGTTTTGGTTTTGGTTTTGGGTGGCATGTGACCCATGTCACATATACATGTAGTCTAGTACAGCGCGATATGAAAACCTGAATATATCTCTGTATGGACGCACTCTATCCTAGCTTTAGGAGATGGATGTTAACATACCGCAGGTTATCACTAGAAGGTATGCTGTAAGGCATGATAATATAAACAGGTTGAGAGATGACAGATATACAAACAAACATACTTTATCCTATGCATCCTCTTCCTTTTATCAAACTCGTAGTCTTGTCTGGAACCTTGTCCGCCCTTCTACACTGCAAAAACGCCGGTGTAGATTTAACACCAGCCCGGTATCTATATCGGAAAACACCAGAGAAGTGTTGAAACAACACCAGTTTATAATCAAACCGATATTGTTTTAACACTAACTGGTGTTGCTTTGATGCCTATCTGGTGTTGGGCTAACGCCGAACTGGTGTTGTTTCAACACCGGCGATTTTGTAGTGCAGAGGTAGGGCAATCCGGACTTCTTAATGTATTTTATTTTTCATCTTTCATTTGTTCATTTATTCATTCGTTTCCATCCACTTTAAAACACAGAAAGTAGTATAACTAGCTCAAAGATAGGAGAGACTGCAAGAAAAGCGACCGAGCTTTATCATGTTTATATACATTTATATACGGCTACAGAACAAATAAGATGCGTATATAAAAGCTCATAAGGAATGGATGAAATAATCTATTTTACTATGTAAATTCTAAGGCATTGACATTTTGTTACAAAATGATAATAATGATGATGATGACGACAAATACTACTACTACTAATAATAATAATGAAAATAATGATATTAATAATACTGATAATAATAATAACAACAGTAGTAGTAATAATAATGATAATGATAATAATAAAATAATGATACTATAGCAATAGTAAAAATGAAAATAATAACAATGATAATAATAATGATAATAGAGATAACGCTAATTGTTCTCTGCATTTCAATTTAAATGTCAATTTTGGAAATTACAAGAAACGAGAAGTGTCCATTTGTGTACACACAAATGAATAAACCAAACCTGTATCACTATCTTCATCATAAAAAAATGACCATGTTGTCTATCTAACGCATTTGGCCTGTACACGTTTCAACATCTGAAATTGATATTGAAAGTTTACATGACTGATATATTCATGTAATTGTGAAATTACAACTGAAATACTATTACTTTTTTTTATACATTTAATGAATAACTTTTAAATGTAACCTACTGTTAGATTTTGTCTTCACTGTACAGTTGAAATTTCTTTTTAATGTAGACCTCATCTTTTCATTGACGTTTCAACTCTCAGCACCATTTTGTATTGACGGCGTCTTATTTTCAATTTCCGTCTAATACAGCCGACTCTCTTTGATTAGGTTAATATACCCATTTTATACTGTAAGTCACTTGGTAAGGAGTCAGTCATCGGTGTATGAATTAAGAAATTGCCCCCAATAAGGTTAATAGCCATTAGAGTTAAGTGGATCCGGAGACCTTTCACACGGCATTTAATATCATTTGTGTATATCGCTCAGATTTGTTTGGCGGCATTTGACTTTTCAAAGTGATTGCTGATTCTAAACCGTCGAGGTAGATAGCTTTATGACCGTATTCTGGAATCCAGTTTTACTCAAGCAAAGATCAAAACTCCGTGCGAAAATAATGGGAAGCCGAAAATATCAATTTTCTTTTTAGATTGTGCAGCATGCATGTTTGTGATGTTCACTGTTGTCACATAGTGAGTAGGCATAAAAAAGCTTGACCCCATTAGTATTTTTTTTTCATTGTACAAACCTTTTTGATTTGCGATTTGAATGTCATTGATAAAATTGATTTCATTAACTAATTATTGCAGGGAACCCATACTAACAAGCTCTGCTTTCTAGTGTGTTTCCTTTTTCTCATTTCTGTATAAATTAGATTTTTGTGTTTTGCCTTACATTGTAATTTTTGTTGAATTTTGGAATGAAAAAAAGAATAAATGCAATCAATCAATCTCTTTCCTCACTTTGTTGTGTGTCAAATAAGTTGTACAATTAAACCTGAAATGCTATAGATTAAATAAATCTTTGGTTATTCAGACCATAGATTGTGTGTCTACATTCAATACGGGCTCAATTCGTCACTTTCAAAATTCAAAATCATGAATATAAGTATAATTGATGGGTAATGATAATAATAATACCAACATGCTTACATGTATATAGCGCATATCACTGCCAAATGCGTCCCTATGCGCTTAATTGGATATTATTACTCTTGCTTTAGCCCCGCAGCCTTTTACAGCGCGGTGGCATTTCAAGGAATAAATTCCTGCCAGGTACCCATATACCTCACCTGGGTCGAGTGCAGCACAATGTGGATACATTTCTTTCCGAGGGAAATTACTTCATGGCTGGGATTCGAACTCACGACCATCTGTTTCAAACTCCGAAGACTAATCCACTGGTCCACAACGCTCCACAATAATAATAATAATAATAATAATTGGATTTATATAGCGCTTTTTCCAGAGGATACAAAGCGCTGTTGGTTGCATAAGACAAGTTAAGGTTTATGGTTATATAAGTGTGTTTTGAGATGTTTTTTGAAGAGGTCAAGAGAAGAGAGGTTTCGAAGAGATGGAGGGAGTTTGTTCCACAGACGGGGGGCAAGAGATTGAAAGGAGTTGAAACCGGCCTGTTTTCTGGATTTTGGAATGACATAGGAAGGAGCAGCTGCAGAACGAAGAGAGTATGTAGATCTTTGTTGATGAAATAACGAAGAAATGTAAGAAGGTAGTGTGGTTGACAGAGATTTATAGGTTTGAACAAGTATTCGATAATGTATTCTATCAGAAACAGGTAGCCAATGTAGTTCATTTAGAAGAGGGGTAGCATGACACCATTTAGGTTTTTGACAGATTAATCGTGCACATTTGTTCTGAAGGCGTTGAAGTCTTCCAAGATCCTGTTTACTAATACCCCCAAGCAAGCAACCACCATAGTCGAGCCTGGAGAGCACAAGAGCCCTAACAACATTATGACACGTGTCCTTATCCAGGAAACTTCTAATGCGATTGAGATTATATATTTGCCAGTTGAGAGTGCGACACAAGTATGTTACATGTTCGGTCATTTTCATTTCACTATCAAAAACAACTCCTAAATCCTTAATGGTTGAAGATAATGGAATATCTATGTCATTAAAAGAAAAAGAAAGGTCAAGGAACCTATTAAGGTGTGCAGGAGATGCAGCAACAAAGAACTCTGTTTTACAAGAATTTAATTTCAATTTATTGTCAACAAGCCACGATTGAATGTCAGACAAACATTTTGAAATCCGAAAATACGCGCAGGCTGCATCTCCAGGCTTGGTAGGATCAAAGGTGGTGAACATCTGAATGTCATCGGCATAAACATGATACTGAATTGAGTGCCGACTGATGATCTTCCCAATATTACCGATGTAGTAAGTAAACAACTGAGGCCCGATAATTGACCCTTGCGGTATACCATATTCCGATGGTTTCTCACTTGAAAATGACCCTTTTATGTGTACTCGACTAGACCTGTTACTAAGATACGACTTGAACCAGGAAAGAGCATTATTACCTAGGCCAAAGTCATCAGCCAACCTTTGCAAAAGGATTTTGTGATCTACCGTATCAAAGGCAGATGAGAGGTCAAGCATTAATAAGAAAACAGCTTGCTTATTGTCAATTGCACAATTCAAATCATTCTGTAGACTAATCAATGCAGTTTCAGTGCTATGTGCCTCACGATATGCAGACTGCATTGGATCCAGTAAATTATTCTGTGTAACAAAAGTAGATACCTGTTTGGAAACAGCCTTTTCAATCACTTTGCCTACAAATTGCATGTTAGAAACAGGTCTATAACTACCTAAACTATCTTTGTCCAGAGTAGACTTCTTGAAAACCGGTGTTATAATGGACGATCTAAGACTCTCTGGGAAAACACCAGTGGACATTGACATATTCAGGATACGTGTAAGTACTGGGAGTAAAACAGACAAATGCTTCTTAACCAGCCATGTAGGCATGGGATCCAAAATGCAAGATTTTGAGGAACACTTAGAAATCATACGTTGTAAGACATTTTCACTCACAGTATCAAATTTATCAAGAGTTAAATCAAGTTTACATGCATTTGAAGATACGTTAGATACACTACAATCAGTTGAAACAGTGCCCTCTATATCATCCCTAATTTTAGAAACTTTACTGGCAAAATGATCTGAGAAACTTTCAGCAAGATCTGGAGAGCTGGGAGACACAGGAAGGACATTACTACTGACATTGAGCAATTCGTTGACAGTCTTATACATGTCCTTAGTATTACACGAAGAAAGTTTGTTACGATAATAGTCTTTCTTAGCGGAAACAACAACATCGACTACATTCTGCTGGGCCTCAATATAAAGTCTGTAATTAGCATCTGACTTTGCTTTGCGCCAGCGTCTCTCAGCACGTCGTCTGGTACGTCGGGCTTCATTCACTTCATCGGTGTACCAGCTAGGCTTCACCCGAACAGACATTGACCTTGTTGATGCAGGGGCATGGGTGTCCAGGACTTCACGACAAGCTTTGTTGTACTGTAGCACAAGATCATCTATGTCACTACTATCACATTCCATGATTGAGTTCATCCTTTTAGAAAGATCCTTGGAGAACAGATCATGATCTATGGACTTAAACTTTCTGAGAACACGAACGTCACTAGAAGTAACTGGCTTCTTTAGATCAAGATCAAACGTTATCATAGAGTGATCAGAGTGGATGATCTGATCAACGAAGCATGTCTGGATGATAGTGTCACTGTCCTTAACGATGAGGAGGTCAAGGGTATGTCCAAAACGATGAGTGGATCCTTGAACTAGCTGCTTGAAGTTAAGTGAGGTAAGCAACAAGTTGAAGTTTCTGACCTCAGGCTTGCTTGGACAGTCCATGTGAAAGTTAAAATCTCCCATGACCACAAGTCTGTTCGGTAGCAGATCTGCACAGCTGAGTACTTCCTCGAATTCTTCACAAAATGTTGATGATGGCAGAGATCCAGAAGGAGGCCTGTAGATAACAAGAAAATTGACTTGTGGGTTTCTGAATAGAGCAAACTCAAAAGAGCTTACTTCAGGGAGGGCATCAGAACAATCCTGCAGCTTTACATTGCTGTCATACACTGCAGCGATACCTCCACCACGACAAGAAGTTTTTCGAGGAACACTAAGAACGGAGAAGCCAGGTGGACAAATCTCACCTAGGATGACCCGGTCATCCTGTTGAAGCCAAGTCTCTGTTAGGAAGGCGATGTCAAAGTCATTGTCGATGATCAAGTCGCACAGTAGAACACTCTTGTTGCGAACTGACTGACTATTCCAAAGGCATGCTTTCACAGATCCACACCTACTCGTATTACCTCGATGATTTCCGGCGGCTCTCTCTGAACGATGCTCAGCCTTGTTCTTGTCCTTCCTCCTACCAGCCCTTGTTCCACGCCTAGTAATAGGCTTCCTGTGTATTCCCAATTCCTTGATATGTGACCATACATCACAAGGCAGCTTAAAATCACAGTTCAGTTCAAGAATTTGAGATCGAGTAAGACCCATTATGTTAGTATCCACTGAGAACAATGGATGAATAGGTTTACTTGACCATGTATAACAAAGAAACAAGATTAACAGGGATATATACAATAAAAGTGTTCTGGTATAAGCCAAAGGCTTCTCAATAGAACATGTGTACAATGCATACATGGAAGCCATGGGCATAGCAAATTAAACCAAACTAGACATACAAACATTAAAAT
This sequence comes from Lytechinus pictus, assembly GCF_037042905.1. Classification (NCBI taxonomy): domain Eukaryota; kingdom Metazoa; phylum Echinodermata; class Echinoidea; order Temnopleuroida; family Toxopneustidae; genus Lytechinus; species Lytechinus pictus. The sequence continues at coordinate 484,903 of NW_026974154.1, forward strand.
ATCTATCACAGAAATACATCGATTCTAGAGCACAAAACCTTACCAAAGTGGTCCTGTAAGATCAGTGATATATAATAAACAGGATGTCACAATTTATAAACAATAGAGATAGAGATAAACACACAAATAAACCAAAACTTGCAGAGCAAAATACAAGTGCTGCCTGTGAGGCGCTCTAATGTATTACACAATGCGGTATTAATGCGGTGAACTCACATCTGAAAAGCTTTTTACTTTCATCCCATCATCCCAGCCGACTTTCATGATTGATATTACGAGAAAAAAAAATCAATATTTATCGGAACGGTTTCGGAGATTTTTTTGTCTTGTTTTGTTTAGTTTTCTCCAGATTTTAGGTTTGGTATTGAAATGAAAATGCAATATAATGACTACCATATTGCAAAAAGATGTATCTGAACTTAAAAATAAGAGACTGAAACACGATGTTAAAACGGGAATGCACCAATCTAGGACACCATATAAGTGTAACTGACGTGTGTATATAAAAATATTGGTTACAAACATATAAATAATTGAAACATAACGAGTAATTTGATTCATATTGAAATCATTAATATACATCATCAATATCGCTATCTATGAATTCTTCATTTCCATGAATACACCACTGAATGTTTTTCTTTGATTAACATTTTCCAAACATAACTTTGTCATGCTGAATATCACACATGGAGAATGAGAAATAATACTTCTGTGTCTATTAGATTTTACCTCAAATTTTCCCTTTTAAACTATTGTTAATGGAATATGACCTAATGCCTTAACAACTAAAACTAATGTTTCACTTATCATGATCATTGTCATATGAATTCAACTTCGACTAATTTTATGCGTTCCGAAAAAAATTTGCCATGATTTTGCTTTCCATTCGTATTTCAGGAAAAGTGGCCAAACGACTGACCACGTATTTCTCTTTCCCACCATACACACATCCAAACACACCCTCCCACACACACATACTTCCGGCACTCTCTCTCTCTTTCTCTCTCATGTCATGCCTCTGTCTTGTATCGCTACATTTCCCTCTTCATCTCTCTCCCCCTCTCTCTCGCTCTCTTTCCATTTCTTTAAATATTCCATATATTCTCTCTATATATCTGTGTTTAAGCCGGTATTGTCGGTTTGTTTCATGTTGTTTTTATAGACAAGTGTCAGTCTCCTTGCATTCAAAGTTGACTCGAATGTCATGTGGGATAACAGTCTAGGAGATATTCTGTCCACTCGTCATGAAAACTTTGAAAATCAGAAAAAAAATGCATTGCACCCGCGATTTACTCTAAGTTCAAACAAAAATGATTTTCACACCAATTGAAAATACTTGATTATGCACAAATCCTCACCAACGTATAAACATAAAACACGAAATACAAACGCACCATAGCGATAATTTGAAAATCTGATCATCAAGAAATGATGTTTAATTAAAGGAACGAAGGAATGTATTCAATTTAATTTAGTTCATACTCATTTAACCATTTACTTTACAATGTATATTTACGAGGGAAACGCATACAAACAACTGGAAATTAACACTAAAGTTCAGTTTTTCCTACTGAATTGAAAAATTTGTGTAAATTATAATATTTGGAATATTACTTAGATTCATTGTGTGAGTATCTCGTTCTAGAGTCAACATCTGAATCAAAATGAGATTAGCTTGACAATAATGAATTAGTATTAATCTGCTTTATAATAAATAATCTGTGGAAGTAATTACATTTTTTCCTTCAAATTATTGTGAACAGTGCGGTAAAACGGTGATATTTTGTATGAGCGCTATGTTAATTCATATATTATTATGATAATTATTATCATTATAATTATGATTATAAACATCATCATTATTCCTATTTATACATGGATGCAATACACATTCATATCTGAGCATAGCGGAGTTTGCTTATCATGCCGGACGAGAAACTGTATTTTGAGACAGAATTTTCCATGACATTGGCGAGACAAGTGACCTATATCAATATCTGAACATAGTAGCTAAATTCTAAGTTAATATCCAGTTCACAAAAAGCGGTTCCGCTTTCGAATGTAACTTTGATAATCCTTTTCCCTAAGGCTAACTATTTCTCATCTCTTACTACCTCTCTCACCCCTATATCAATCCATTATGCAGTTATGTGTATCATCTGACATTTACTGTGATGCGATCTTTGTTGAATTTCGAAAATTCATTGTTTTATTTATACTATTTTTGAGCATTCTGCTTGTCTTTTTCTTCACCTCTTTTTTATTTCTGGTTAATCATGGTCTTTCTCTATACGTTTTTTGTTTCCGCTTTCATTCTCTGTATTTTACTTACCCTACTTATTCTACTTACCCTATTATTTTCTACAGTTTTTTCTTTTCTCTCTCGTACCCTTTCTCCTCGTTTTGATTCGTCTTCATATTGATCTAGTTGATATTGGTGTCTTGGTTGCGTGCAATTACATTATTTGAAATGAGCGGGCATTATTAACCAATCATTTCTGCCCTCCCCTTCTCTGCATTTTCCCTTTTTACATAATCATTTGCTTATTTTGATGTCTCTTCTTTCTCGTATCCTTTCTTTTCGTTTTCGTCTTCAAATTGAACTCGGATTCGTAGTTGCACGCAGACTGACTTTATTTGAAATGAGCGCGCACATTATCCATCAACCAGATTAAGCGTTAAACATTCTGTGCGCGTAAGCATACATTCAAGTCAAACTCATCTTTTTTTTATGAGCAGCACTCGTACGAGGTACACTATTACTTCATCGCCGTTCACGTTGTTTAGCTTATTGTTTCTACTAATACCCACTGAGAGAATTAGTCCTGCACGAGGTAGGTCTTCAATTAGCGAACCTACTCACTCTTCTTGATAAAATATGAATAAACACTTCTACCACTGGTCGTCACGTTCTTTTAAAGAGTCTGCGATGATTGATCTCTAATAAAACCCACACGTTAAAATGTTTAACACCTCCATTCCACGTGGCCTCCTAATAGCTTCCACTCGATACATCTCTCACCAATGTGCACTTACTCTTGAGATGGAAACAGAAAAGATCAATTACCATGGCAACTGTCACATCCTTTTATTTGATGATAGACATGGAGAGGAAGCTTTAAACCAGTAGATAGTGAAGTGATAATTTACATTATTCTATGCCTGTTAGACTCTGCTTAAGACAAAGGACGTATACTCCTAAAATATACCTTGTTATCACGCTCTTTGATCTTCGGTTACCGCAGTAGCGCAAATGTGTCATCTACCGTAGATGTTAACCCAGTATTTATTATACCTCAAAACATTACATCCTTATACATCATATTTATTTCTATAAATTATGTTTTACCTTCTTATTGATATTTAGAACTAAAAACGACAGATTTAAAGGAGGCAACCGGAATACTATGTTTCAATGGTTACATGATACTATCTTATGAAGATATGAACAGAGTTGTCTGGGTTTTTTTTTATTCATTGTATTAATCAGAACGGCAATGGATTGTTGATTAATCAACCATTTCATATTGATTATCTAATTAATTAATTGACTAATTTTGTATTATCATTTCTTTTTTTGAGGGTGAGGTGCCGATTAAAAGCATCTTATTAAATAAATTAAATAATCCCTACTGAAAATCTGTCACAACAGCGTCACTGGTAAGAAATTTCCCTTGGAATTGCAAGAATTCATCTAAGAATGAAATTAAATCTCTCTCAAAGACATACATCTTTCGATGTTGTGTGCTTGTGTCCGTTAGTGCATATTGGGTGGGGTGTCCTTAGGGGTTCTATGACATATGATGCGGCGACAAATGCTCCGCTGCAAATTCCACACATGAACGGAATGAGCATGTCAACCCTTAATTTACCATTATATCATTTTCCTAATCTAATCCTAAACATGACATAAAACCTTGATACAACCCTAATCCTATATCTCATATTAAATAAAGCTCGAAGCAATTGTCGCCGGAGCAAGTGTCGTGTCATTGTGATTCGGGTCGGGACTTTCGAACTTTCTTCTTTTGTTGTTGTTGTTGTTTCGGGGGGGGGGGGCGCGAAAATGCATACATGGGATAATGTTAAAGAAAGAGGCATCCATAGCTAGTAAACAAGGCATTGGTTACCCCGTAGGGTCGGCAGGGGCAAGGCTCGGGAAGCCGCTGGGAAGGAAAGCGCGTCGTATTTCTGAAGTGGTCTCAGAAACTAAGAAGAGCATTACGTTAATACATGAGTAGCGTTTAAGAGGAGGGCATGAGAAATCGTATATGTATTTTCTTGCTCAAAGTCTACTTTAACTTGAGGTTCTCTATAGGATGAAGGTGTAACAGAATAGATTCTGAGAATGTGCTCTTGGAAATAACGAGTGTAATAGATAACGCATGCAAAAACAAAGCAAGTGACAATTGTCAGCAGTTTTTTATCTTCCAAATGGTCTTAGTATTTAAATATAGCCAAATACAGATTCGGATTTCCAACGTCAAGTTTATTCCTTCTATTCAGCTTCATAAATATGCAATAGAATCGGCAAATACGAATTAATCGCATAAAATACGAAAGCACTACAAATATACTGTATTCTTTTTAGTGGATAAGAATTATCTAGACGTATTCTTGTTTTCTTCTTGGCGATTTGTCGGAGGCATTAGTTTACTATAGACCACATTGTACTCGTCGTTCAATACAGTACCGAGGGCAGTGAAACCTAGCACATCCTTTAACACTATCACACCTGTAACATATCACAGGACATGCGTTTGTAGAAACAATGACAGGCTGTGGGTTAAATGCAAAGGCGTCCTAGTTTGTGATAGCCAACCGTTTGTTGAAAAGCCCTGGTGTATATGTAACATTGTATACTCCGTGTAAGGCTTCAGGCTTGAGAAGGGGTAGGTTTCTTTGAACAATCCCAATGATACTGTTTTGTAATAATAGTTGTCGCTCGATCTACTTAAGAACTAACCGAGCTTCTTTCACACGTGATATATTCTCATCGGGATTTAAGGGATCTTTTTTATTGTTTTAAGGATGTTTTATTGCATTCTCTCAAATCAAAATACACATTCCATTTACAAATTTTACAAATGATTTGAAATACGATTATAAATTATACAATAAATCCATATCTCATATATTATAATTATAGAAATTATACATCAAACTTCAGAGATACTGGAAATCAATATTTTATTGATTATTTCGTATCATCGATAGAATAATTATAATGAAAGGCATAATTCTGACGTTACCCTACTTAAATGGGATATTACAGATGATGGTCATTAACAAGAAAGAAAAGAGGATCAACCTATTTACTGATGTTCCTCAAAAGTAAAATAAGTAAAATGTTAAATCGTCCTGTAAGTTTTAATTAAAAAAAAAATGAGCTGTTGGGGCTAGTGAAACCTGGACATCTGTTCAGTGATACTGATACATCCTGTAATTTAATTTGAGGGGAAAATGATACTGCTTATCGATTGCTCGATACTGTCTATCGATTGCTCGATAACATGAATTGGGCTTGTTCCCTATTGCAGCCGATAGTGAGAGGACAATAAACTATGTCTGAAAGTACCCCCTTAAACGAAGACACCGCTCGCTGTATTGCTTCAGGGATGATCAAATTACATGTAGGTTATGATCGATATTCATTTAAATACAAGGGATTGAAAGAAGGCACGACTGGGTACGTATTGTGTGAAAGATTTTACACTTCTGGAAGATTGTACTTGTCCGCTTATTAGGGGCCATTTTTCACAATAAATAACTTTCAGATGTATACATTTACAGCATTAGGTTCATTCAGCTTAGAAATATTATAACGTTAATTCTGCCGATGATTTTATTTCGGTTATGTAAATTAAACGTTTTGAAGGCGTCTCTAAGGGATGCCCGATAGGACCCGACTAATTTGTTGTAGTCTTGTTGTTCTGAATCTCGTATTTAAAACAGAGGGTTGTGGGTTCGAATCCCAGCCATGGCGCTACTTCCTTCAGCAATAAATTGATCCACATGGTGATGCACCCAAGGAAGATGAAATAGTACCTGCTAAAATTATTTCCAAAAGCTGCATTTCCCAGTTAAAGCCGGGGTAACATATTACACTATTGATAGGAAAAAGGAGAGTTGGCACTTCATAAATGCGATATTTACATGGCTGTTAAGAAAATATATAACAATATAATGCTGAAAAGAGTCAGCTTTTGGTCCTGTCTCATTTTCTACTTATTTTCATTTTTTTTTTTTTTTTTTTTTTACTTATTTTCATTTTTTAACTCTGGTGCAACTGTTTAGATTTCCGACGCACACCAAATTGATTAAAATAACAATCGCCAGTCGTTATCGATTTAAAATGTTATCAATCCAAAGAGAGAGAGAGAGAGAGAGAGAGAGAGAAAGAAAACAAATCTTAAAATCTTACTCAGTACTTTTTAAAATCTCATCCGTACTATATTTGATGAAGAGAACGTGCATGTTTATTGTGGGACAGCTATACCTTCTTTTACTGCCTGGCAGGGTAACAAGTCAAAACATATCGAATACGTATTGATTTTGTAATGAAAACTGAAACTTGAGGGCGCTATACAAGGTCAAGTCAAGTGTCTATTACTCCAGCCAATCGATTATTACTGTCCCTCAAGATTTGCCTGAGATTGTTTATCAGGAGTCCGTTTCACAAATTTATGCGATAGATTCTACTAATGACTTGTACTTCTGATTACACATAATTACAATCGTATGGAAACGATTAGTTGCTAAATAGACTTAGATTGACCTGATTTTAGAATGTTGGTTGTATTTAACTCCGTATTATTATGAGTTCGAGGTCATCCTTGATTGATTTAGATCTAAACGCCGACCAAAACGACAAAAAATAAACAAAATCAACCACTCGTAAAAGTAGGGCAATATAAATGGCGTACGGCTGGTGAGTGTGCCCGTATTTGTCACAAATCGGTTAGCATTTGTTAAAAAAATTAACGTCTAGGTAAACATTTTTCTATGTTTTAGAATGGAATTTCTGCCAGTTGTTTCCTCTAGATAAAAACAGAGTAGAGTTGTACCCATGGGAATTTCCTTTAGTTGTCTTCTGAAAGGGCTACATGAATTGTATGAAGAGTGACAGCTGTTTCTTATGTTTAATTAATGCTTAATTATTGAAGTCCATTTGGTCGAAAATAATATTCATGACGTCATAATTAGAGTGTGTGGGCTGTGTGCGTGTGTGCTTACTTGTGTTATATTTGGTGTATGGTGTTTTATTTGGCGTATAATGTGGATAAAAAGACTTTTGTATGGAGAAAAAAATCTGGGGTGGAAGTTGTTTTTTCATTATTTCCTAAGTTCAGTTGGGGGAGGTTAATTTTTTTATGAGATTATGAAATGAAAAAGATAAAAAGTAAGTTGAAGATTCCATCGTATTATTTGGAAATGCTAGATGCTTGGCAAGAGATCGATAATTTAAGACATTTTAATGGTTCTAAAATCCAATCATTTTCAATAATAAGAATATTTGTATAGAAAATAAGATGATATTTGATATAGATTTATTAGAACGAGGGTTAATTAAGGTGGAACATATCATTGACAATGGACATGTTAAACCAGTCGCATACTTTTTTAACATTGGTATGGGAAGTGATCATTTGTTTACAATAGGTGAAATATATCATGCAATTCAAAGTGATTGGAGAACTGATTTAGGTTCGATACAATTTTGTGAGATAGACTTAATTAACTATAATATAAACTTGCTTCTGTTGGGGAGGGAAATTAGCTTTAAGGAAGTACCATCAAGAAAAATATATGATTATTTTATTAAAGAATTGCAAAAGTCATATGATTTACAGATAAGAGATGGACAAAATAATTATAATTATACAGAGAAAGAAATTGGTGAACGTTTTTTTAGACCAAGAATAACATTATTGATTGGGAGACAGAGAGAATTTCAATTTAAGCTACTGCATGGGGCAATTTACACTAAAGTTAATTTGTTTAGATTTTGATTTGTTGAAGATAATCTCTGTTCGTACTGTAAACGGAAACGTAAACATATTCACATATATTTTTGTCTTGCTTAAAGGTTACTGATATGGTAAACTTTGATACAGCGATTTGAATTAGAAGAAATAAAGGACTTGAATTGGCGGGATATATTTGTTGGTCTGTCAGGCAATACAAATAGAATAAAAAGTTGTTATACTATTATCTTTATGGTAATTATATATATTTAGAAAGGAGGGGGTATTACCAACCATTGACGATATACATACACGTATTTTAGAATATAAGGATCAAGAAAAAAAATAGCTATTAAAATGGGGAAATTAGGGCGGCACTTGCAAAAATGGAAAACAGTAAAATTATGACAAGGTTAAGTTTGTAAGTCTTTATTTACTTTCAATATATGTAATGCTTCTCCCGTGAGCTTGTTATATTCAAAATTGTTCATCGAATTGTTTGTACTTATAGATATATATGATTCATGATTATATTAAGTTAGTGAAAAAAGTGAAAATATGAAATGTAAAGTATATGTGATTTGAAATGTTAAATTGTTATGTAACTATTTGTTCATGAAATCAGAATGAAAAAAAGTATTTAAAAAAAAGTATGGTTGTATCGAGTGCTATCTATCGTAAGGATGCCCACGTATTGATATTATTTTACTAACCTTATTTTTTCATTAAAGGTAATTGGATAATTATGACACAGGTTTGCGGAGACAACTTTGGTTTTACTAAACAATAAGGAAGACTTTGAAGATTTTATTTTTTCTTCCTAATCTCTTGGTTGATGTTATAAGGGTAAAATCTGTTTCATCCTTTTTAAATGGCCTTAAGTGAAACGCCCAGACCGGATATTAACTCTAAAAATGGAAGCGCTGTGGACATTGAAAAGTTCATCACCTTTCTCCTTGTTACTCTCATTATAATTTTATTTCGTTATATAATGCTTCTTCTTTGATGCATTGTCAGTTATTCTGCCCCTCATCTTTCCTTTTCTCACTTACTAGCTTGCCTTAATCTTTCCCCTCATTATTCCGCTGAAGCTCCCCGTCATTCTTTTTTTGTCTTTGTTCTTTTGATTTATTCCTCTTTAATTCCGTTTTCCCTTCTTCTTCTCACTCGTTTAATCTTATTCTTCTTTATTTGTCCTCATTTTTTAAATCTTCTTTTCTTCTTTTTTCCCCGGTAGTTACCTCAGTTCTTTCCCTTTTCATTTCTTCATTTCTCGGTTACTCTTGTTATAAGACTCCTTCCATTCTCTTCTTATTGCCTCCTTATTCCTTCGAAAAAAACTGTATGCGCACTCCTCCTTATTAGACTGAAGACAGTCATGTGATCCGCCATAGCGTACTTGAGGCAGACGGCAGTGCGCACTTGACTTTTTGTCATCACTTATCGCGCGCTTTTGACTTTTTTCGTTGCATGCCTCTCGAGTAGGTCTCCCATAATTAATGGAGCGTTTACCTCCTATACACTCTCGGCGAAATTACGAAAACGAACCTAGTTACATTCACCCAACACATTCATTTACGACAACCCTCCAGGAAATCGCTATGAAATGAAATATTAAAGAGATAATTAAATGCTTCATTCACTATTGGGGCTTAAATTACACATGTGGACCGTAACACAAAGCTTAGCGATGATTGAAGATTTTTTTTCTACGATTGATTCCATTGACTAAAATGTACAATAAATCGTGAAAATCAAGCCTACGATTAATTGCTAACCTATGTTTGACGGGACCCAGGTGGTCTTTTGTGTGGACCGCACCATTTCTAATTCTATCCTGTACTTTTATCATCCTATTTTGTTATCAGTATTTGTTGTTTGTTATTAACAGTTTTGAATTATATGAATAAAAAAATGATCGAAAAAAATAATCATATGTTGACATGGCAAAGTATAATCATTAAAAATTACAATTCTCTCTTTATTTCAGATTTCTCTTTCGAACTATTTGATATCAATTTTTAAATTAGTGAATGGTTTCAAATAATTTATTGTTGTGAATCCGCTGAGTAAACACCAAGTTAGTGCAGACACCAACTGGAGCAGGAAACATTGTCCTTTAATAAACATCAAGTTAATGTCTTCACTCAATTTACAACTTGCTGATTAAAATCGACTGCCTCTTATACAAGATTGTTTTAGCAAGCAATAAACCAATAAAGTGGTTCATTTAATCAAAACCCTGACTGGGTAAGAATTAAGATTGCCATTCCATCTTACCTAGACTGGATAATATTGACTTCAGCTGATACTTCTCCCACGTTCTGACTCAGAGACGATATAAGCTTCATCTGGTCGTACAGTTTATTTCCAATTCGTCTTATGCTAATTCGTCCAATTGCCAACACGTCTATTATCATTTGGTTTACCATCAGTTCGTCAACTATCCAAATGGTCTAATTGCCAATTCGTCCACTCACTATTTTGTCTAATAACCAGTTGGTCCAATAGCCATTTAGTCCATATACCATAATTGGACTCAGTGTTTATTGCGCAAAATGAATAAAAATGAAATGGATATTAGACCAACTGGTTATGAGACGAATTGGTCATAGCCGAAATGGTGATTAGATAAAGTGATAATTGGACCAAATGGTTATTGGACCAAAGGGTTGTTAGACGAAATGTTGATGGACGGAATGGCATTAGACTAAATGACCGTAGACCATTTGGTGAGTGGACGAGTTGGCAATATACGAATCGGCAATTTACCGGTCGGGTTCGTATGTCGCATACAAGATGATGCAAACTTCAGCAAAATTAATTTGAATATATCATTTATTTGTTTTTTATTTTTATTTCATTTTTAGCGCAATAACGGCAAGTTAAATATAGCTTTTACAACTCAAAATCAATTAGAAAAAATATGGTTTGAAATTACGTTTAAAATAAACATGAACAAAATCCAATAAGTATAAAGAAAGTAGTTTAATCATTATTACCGATCAGAAAACTTAACAAAAAGCTGTATTGCCAAAAAAAAATTGCGAAAGTACCCTTTTTTTAGTCAGGTCACCTGAAAAATGTAAACTTTTAAATCTGCCATACCAAGGTGAAAGAACAACATAATAATGCAGACCTGATTTCAAGTATGGTTATGCACAGTTTTGTATTGGGCTCGTTGAACCAGATACATGTATTTTTTAATAGAAATATTTGATATTTGGATATTTTGTGTTACCTTCATCCTTTCTGTATTATTATTGTTATTATTGTCAATATTATTATATTTGTTGTTATTATTATTATTATTATTATCATCATCATCATCATTATTATTATTATCATTGATATTATTATTATTATCATCATTATTATTAGTTATTATTGTTATTAGTATTTTTACTATTATCATTATCATCATTATATCTATGTTTTGTTGTTCCATTATGGCTGTGGTAGTGTCAGCATGTTTGATTTATCATCATTATATCTTTACAACAAATCGATTGTCTCTTCAAAAAGGAGCTTTTGCTCCAGAAGGTACGGCAGATACAATTACATAGAAAATGCCCTTCATGACAATGAACAACTAAGAGGTCTGTCGAAAATCGGTGAATCAAAAGAGCAGTTTCGTCCTGTGGACCCCTTACCAACATGACCAACGGTAAATTTGCATTTTTTTGTTAGTGCCAAAACGTAGGATGAAACTGCTGTTCCGGTACACCAATTTTCGACAAAGACCTCCTAGCTGTTTATTGTCATTTGATGGGCGTTTCAATACATTTACGGAGTTCTTGAATCCGTCATGCGTCTCGGAGCAAAAATTCGTTATCATTGCCTAAGTTATCGTCCGACTTGAAGGACCACAATGCCACAGTGCGCTGACATAGTAGACTATCTGATTCGAACTGATAAAAGACACCAATTTAGCAATGTTAAGATAATTTACACAGTGCTCTACACTGTGGGCACTATTTATGCTCAGTTCCTATGATGATGATGATGATGATGCACAGCATTTATATAGCGCCATATATTTGTCAAAGACATTCAAAGGTGCATTGGAGGAGCCAGCCAATCTGGGTCGCCTATACAAGGGCGCGCACACAAAACTGTGACCCGCATATCTCTCCTCCCGATAACTGGTTGGGGGAATGCAGGTGGACCACTACGCCGGGGTTTCCCCCTACTCTTATTCGAATAGTGCAATGGGTTCTTAACGTGCAAAGGTGGTGATTCTCCTCTACACGGGGCCTCCATTTAACGTCCTATCCGAGGGACGGAGTGTTTTCCACTGTAACATAGCCTGCATCTATGAAACAGGGGAGAGACGTTTACACACAACGCACTGGCTTCAGTCATCCGCCCGGGGTGGACTCGAACCCACGATCTTTGGTTCGACGGGCAGACGCTTTACCGACTAAGCCAACTTCGCTCTCTATTGTATTCTATTGTATAGTATAATGATAATTATTCTCAATGTAACATTATATTCTGTCAATTTATTTATTTGGTTTTATGCATGGTGAAAAAGAAAACAAACAGTGTGGAAATCATCTTGCACTGTACCATAAACTATCAATAATTATTACGGTTATGGTAGTTATCCCCATCCTAGCTTCATGTTTTATAATGCATTTATTAGGCCTAATCGTGGCTAATTCAAATTACATGAATTAAGACAATAAATGTACACGAAACAGGCCTTTGATATTATGTTCTGAGCACTTAGGTGTATTGCCAAGTAAGTATTCACTATTTCATCCTATCTGGCCTCTCAGTGCAATGTGCATTGTAGAGTGAAATGGTGTAGGGCAACGGTATCAATTATTCATTGATTGCATGAAGGCGAGGAAGAAGAAAGTGATCACAGTCTCACCCATCAGATTACACACAGTCCATAGGTTGGGGATTAAGGAAGGGGTACTAAGGGGTGAGAGATTATCCACTGCACCGCTCTTCATTGCATACTACATACCGTAAGACAGCTGTCTGGGCAGATAAACAAATCAAACAAACAAGCAAAATATACAGTGAAAAATCATTTCTTCCATAATATGTTCATTTTATATTGATTGGGAAACGGAATTGTTTTTTTATTGTTTTACTTGCTTTATGTATGTGTAAAACATAAATTTAAAAAGATCAGTAAACAGCGAATTTAAAGGTAAATGCTAGTTTTGGTAACGATATCAAAATGAGTTCGTACAGAATCCATCGAAATGACCACCAAAGTGTATGTTTGTATAAATAAAACGTATGTGCCAAAGGATTCTGGAAGAAATTGTGTAATTGCTGAGAAATCAGCAAATAAGCACAGGATTCGGGTAGAGCGTCGGGCCCGACATTCGAAGCAATAATTATACACTGTCCCACGTGCGCTTATCTGTGTTGGGGATCTTCAGTCTGAACATTTTTCAGCGTAGATTTCAAGATTTCACAAAGTTAAGTTTATATAACTGTACCAGATCTAGACCCTCGATGATATACTGACAATTAAGCCTTGTTTTACAGACTTTCTCATGAAATCAGTGTTTACTGCAAATACTGGAATTTCTCTTTAGGACCTAACATGAAACATAATACAAATCGAACTTGCATATACGTGTAAATGCAAGAGGGTGGGGCCAACGCGAACTTTTAAACTTTGAATAATTTCAAATTAATGCATTTTATTCAATTAAATAGATTCTTGTATATTTTGATATCATGAAAGTGGGTGAAAATAGTTACTGATAAATACATATATTATGTGATATTTTGCTCACGACCCATCAAAATCGCCTTCTCATTATCTTACTGCCTGCATGGTATGCCTTGTAATTGAACTTTTATCAACAATCCAACAATTCACGATAGGGAAATTAGCACCCCGCCGAGTTTTTTTTATTGATTGTTTTTATTTTATTTCTGCATTCTAGATAAATATGCAACATAACATCTAGGTTAAACATTTAAGTTTTACAAAACAATAAAGCAATAGTCATAATAAAGCAATGAAAAATAAATATCAATAAGAAGCAATATTCAATTAAAAGAAAATAACAGTTTAACGAATGCAGGAGACCGCCATCGTGAGCGATTAAGCTTGAAAATGATGGCGGCCTCGTAAAAATGGTACATAAATTTCTTTCTTCATTGATCAAGTGGGTGCAATTCAGGTGCAGGTGCGGGTGAAGTAAAAGGCAGTTGATTAATTAACTTGAAGAGGTGGATGAATATGATTCGATGGTTTTTCTTTTAATAGTAGCTTAAAATGAGTATATTGTTGAACATGACTTAATATTGTCTGGAAAGTTGTTCCAAATATGAGGACCATAATGTCGATTTGATTTATGAGTTATTAATAACTTAGGGTCGGTGAGATGGAGGTTTCCTGATGTGCGGGTTGGGTAAGAATGAACAGACCTGTTAAACCTAAACATATTATTAAAGGACGGAGGAAGTTGATAATTAAGATATTTGAACATAAAGATAGCCACTTGAATCGTATTGATTCAAGTAGCCATATTACAACTTTTCAAAACTGAATTTGCGATTTCATTGTAGCGAGATTCAGAAACAGGTTTCCAGCCCTATGCACGCTAGGGTAGAGAAGTCTGTAACCGCCACTTGTATTACTGGCAAGATGAGGAGGGGGGGGGGGGGAGTCATTCTGCTCGATCGTGTTCTAATCAAGCTGAAACTGAGATGAACCGTTTAGTAAATGCCACCCTTATCATAACTGTTATCCCACAAGTCAGGATAGGTAGGACCTACTTTGTAAATTGAGTGATGATTAATGCCATAAAGCCACATGCCCATTCAACTTATCACTAAATATTGAAGCTATATCTTATCCTTCAATGAATATACATATATGATATGAAGCCTACCTAACGCGGTTTGTAAATCAAATACTATAAAAGTTCGTCTTGCTTCAATTGGGCATTTTACTGTTTCAAAAATATTAGAAAGAAGTATCATTTTGAATATTGGTGGTTTTACGACCATTTTCCTATCAAGGCCCAAACGCATTACTAAATTGATCGATCTCATGATTGACAAGCACTCATGCATTGCAATCATCCAGAAAGGTAATGGCGTGAAACAGATATCAAGAAAGAATTATTATTATTAGTATTATTATTATTTATTTGACCAATATAAAAAGTACATTCACATTACATTAGAATACAAAAATACAGTACACGAACATGCAAAGAAATACGGGAACGACATGTGGGTCAGGGGGCACAAAAGCGAAATCCATCACTGTTGCCCGAAGGCATGAGCCCCCACACATGCCGCTCCCAAGACATAAATAAAATATATAAATACTCTTACACAAAATATTGCACGTTAAAAAAGGTAATACTGAAAAGGGTGCCAAAATAATTAATTAGATAGTCTTGAGATGCATTAAAAAAATACCACTGCAAAATTGTAAAAATATAACATAGTAAAAAATTAACACCTCGGTGCTGAACAGTAATATGAAAAGGGCATTCTAAATAAACTTGCAATAGAAATTGGAAATTCAATTAACATCGTGATACTTCAATCCGACAGCCTCTCTTTCTATTTTGTCCATGTATTCAACTAAATAATCATTAATCGATGCACTTACTAATATACAGTGCGTCCCAAAAAAAACTATACACTTTTGAAATGGCTGCCAAATAAAAAATGTAGCACTTTGGGGAAAAAGACTTACATATATGGAAAGCCAATAAAGTCAACTTTCAAATGACACCAAAAAGTTGGAAAACTATTCATGCTTGAGCGAGCACTGCCCACTGAAACAAAGGGTATGAAAATTAGGGTGGGCTGGAATTAGCCTTCCGATTTATGTAAGTTTTTGAGAGGCAAATCCTTTCGAACTTGCAAAGTTAAGGGCGATGTGATAAATTAATGATCAACCATGACCAGTTTTGGTTGCTCAAGCAAATTTTATAAATTATTAAATTGAACTTTAATGCATGAGTGAACACAAGTTACACTTTTTGGGGAGCATTTAAACTTTATAATTTGGATCTCTTTTTGGGCAGCATTTCAAATTTATCATGTGGATCTCAGCAATGTGTTCATGGGCGTCGGGAGAATAGGGGGTGAGATAGGACTTAAGTCAGAGAAGTAGGTTGATGGAATAAGGGTCAACAGAACATTCAGCCCCCGCCCCCTCCCTCTCTCCCGCCCTCCCTCCTGTTGAGAGACTGATGGCTATTGTCATGTACGCGTGAAGTCCAGAGCAGAATGTTGATTTAATGATTAATTCTGAATTGGGACATCAACTTTTTCCGATCAATCATTTAATCAACAATTTATCAGTAAATCAACTTATTCAATGTGCAATGTGATCAATCAAACATTCAGTTTTTTTCAATTAATTATTTCATTAATCATCATAATCATTAAATTTCTTGGTAATCATTAAAAAAAAAACTGACCATCAGCCACCGGTCACTTGGCAGTTAAGTTTTGAATAGGCTACAAATGATGCAGGAAGTGAGACAGAGAGAGGGGGGGCTGGGAAATGGAGGTGGAGAGGGGAGGGTACATATGACTTTTAATTTGTAAAAGGAAAAAAAAGAAGAGGAATGCCCTTTTAACCAAGTCTTAGCATATATCGCCCTCTTGCTTGTAACGGGTACCATCACATTACTCTGACTCTCACGAACACACTTCTGAGGTTCACAAGATGAATATGCAACAATAAAATTACAATTCCTGTTCACTCATGCATTAAATTTCAATTTAGTAACTCATGAAATTTGCCTAAGAAACCAAAACTTATCTCACTCATTAATTTAGCTTAACAAGTTCCAAAGGACTAACCACTCAAAAAAACTGTAAGGCTAATTCCTGCCCATCCTACTTTAGCTGAGCTTAGTCTCTCAGGAGGAGATAAGCGGGGGGGGGTGAGATTGAGAGAGGGGTTGCTAAATGTTCTGTTGACCTTTATCCCATCAACGTACTTCACCTACCTAAGTCATATTACCCCCTCTTCTCCTGACTGTCGTGAACACATTGTTGAGACCCACATGATAAGACAAAATGCTGCACCCAATTCATGATCACTCATGCATTAAATTTCAATTTAATAACGCATTAAATTTTCACAAACAACAAACTGATCACAACTGATCTTTAATTCACCAAATAACAATCAACTTTGCAAGTACCAAACAAAAAAAACTGAAAGAAATTGGAAGGCTAATTCCAGCCCACCCTAATTTTCATACCCTTTGTTTCAGTGGGCAGTGCTCGCTCAAGCATGAATAGTTTTCCAACTTTTTGGTGTCATTTGAAAGTTGACTTTATAGGCTTTCCATATCTATACGTCTTTTCCCCCAAAGTGGTACATTTTTTTATTTGGCAGCCATTTCAAAAGTGTATAGTTTTTTTTGGGACGCACTGTATATCATTCTCTACATGAATTTTACATTCATCTCCCTTTTCATTCATCTTTTTTTATGTTTCGTATTAAGGGCGGATCCAGGATTTTCCAAAGGGGGGGTACATTTTCCGAAGAAAAATATGACAAGCCCCAAAAACATAAAAATAAAGATTTTTAATAAAAAATTGCGGAGATTTCGTCCCAGAAAAAAATTACACGCAAAAAAGGTCTTCACTTTCAAGGGGGGGGGGGGGGGGGGCACGGGCCGGCTGTGCCCCGTTGGATCCGCCAGTATTTCGTATATTTCTTGACTTACTAAGATATCTTTTTATGAATGCATTTTCTCTGTTCTATCTCCCTCCGCCATCACTCTCTCGATCCCTGTCTCACGTTCTCGAATTTGATATTAATAGTACAGGTAGATGTTTGTGTCTGAGCGTTTTTTTTTTCACTATTTTTGTTTCTTACCCCCCCCCCCCCCCCCCTTTCGTTATTTCTTTCTGCCTATTTTTTTTTTCTTCCTTCTTTCTTTATTTCTTTCTATTGTGTTTTATTAGTATTTGTGTCTGAGCGGGGTTTTTTCACTATTTTTTGTTATTTCTTACCCCCCCCCCCCCCCGTTTCGTTCTTTCTTTCTGCCTATTTTGTTTTTTGTTTGTTTGATTTTTTTCTTTCTTTCTTTCTTTCGTTCCTTCGTTCCTTCCTTTTTTTTTTCTTTCTTTCTTTTTTCTTTCTTTCTTTCCTTTTCTTTCTTTCTTTCTTTCTTTCTTTCTTTCTTTCTTTCTTTCTTTCTTTCTTTCTTTCTTTCTTTCTTTCTTTCTTTCTTTCTTTCTTTCTTTTTGTGTCCCTTCTCTTCTCTCTTTGTTTACATGTATGTTTCTTTCTCTTTCCTTTTTGTTTTCTTATATATATGCTTCTTTCTTTGTATTTGTTCTTTCTCTCTATTTTAGCACTGTTATAGGTGTATAAGCCATATCGTATCGTAATGTCTCCTGTATCTTTGAATTTTGTTGATTACATAATATGTAGGGATACAAATAATTTGAAACATAATTTACCAACTCTCATGTCAGATTGCGAAGCCTGGCTTACCATTGTTGATTCATTATCGGATGCGTCCGATTTGTAGTGCGTTGAAGTATCTTTGTTCTTAATGTCTTTAATCTGCAGAAGAAGCAAGACTAGTAACTACCACCACTGCTACTGCTTCCACTACTAGTATTATTCTACCCCCTCCCTCTCTTCCTCTCTCTATCTCAAATTCAAACTCACATAATCCAACCTTCTATCTATTCCACCCTTACCTGTTGCAAAATGTCGTTTAGGTAATAAAGTTATGTCATTGATTTCATCCATTGAGTGGTCGGTGAGTGCTCGATCGATAAGGTTCAATGTTCTTCGCTTCTTGCATGTTATTAACCTATCACATACCCCACGGGTCCACGCGCACACATCGTCATCACTCACATCTACGCACGCGCACACTCACCCATGTTCAATGTTCTTCTTATTTGCACATTATGAGCCGATTACGCACCCCAAAGGTCCAAACGCACATATCATCACACACACACACCCTCTCTCTCTCACACACACACAAACACCCTCACCCTTATATCTCCACACTCACTCAAGTTCAGTGCTCTTCCAATCTTGCTCATTACTAGCTCATCACACACCTCACGGATCTACATGCGCCCATACACTCAACCCTACGCACCCCTCTTACGCACATCTGAAATACCATTATCTTCCCTATTTCAAAATTTACACTGAGAATAGAATGATGGTTTACAATGCATAGTATTGTATTAGTTTTATTATCGTGTTGCGACTGTGTAGCTTAAATGTATTAAAGTAGAATATAAAAAAGCCCACGCATCGACAAAAAGTTGCTCTCTTCAAAATCCATCTAGCCATGTTTTCGTTATTTTCTTCCTCCTCCTACTTCTTTTCCTTTATGCCATAAAACACGCTTCTGAAAGTTTTCGTTCCGTTTATTTTTTATTTTTTTATTTCACTACGTTTCTTAGGTGGTTTGGCGTTTTATTTATGAAGGAAAAGCACAAGGGGCAACTTTCAGGATAAAGTCAATGATAAGGATTAAGCTTCAGACGGAATTGATGCTGAACGAAGTCTATACAATGATCTTATCATGCGCATGAAATAATAAAAAAAATAAACGGAACGAAAACTTTTAGAAGCGTGTTTTATGGCATAAAGGAAAAGAAGTAGGAGGAGGAAGAAAATAACGAAAACATGGCTTAAAGAGACAGTGTAAATTAAAGCAAAAAAACGTAGCTTCTTGAATAGTGAAGAGGGGGGGGGGGGCACGAAGAGAAAGGGTGATAGGCATGATATGGGATAAGGCACAGTGCGTGTGTCGGGGGGGGGGGGGTGTCAGCGTCCTTGGCTTGATACATCGACAATCAGTATTCCAATCCCAGAGGCGAAATTCGACCAAAATAACTGCGGAAAACTATAAGTCTTATTCCTGCATCAAATAATTCATGAAAGGGGCCTCTACTCCAAACCTCATGTTCACTCACATGACGTTAAGTCTTTCAATCTCAAGCGTCCGGTGACCATGGGAAGTATCACAAAGTGATTGCGGATTTCCAGTGTATGGGTTAATGCTCCATGAATTAAGCACGGCAGATGTTTTTGAGGTTGGTGATATAAGTCCATGGGGCCTTTTAAAGGAATGTATTAATCATCTAGAGGCAGGGATAGTTGCAGTCAAACGTAGTTTTAGAAATCAAACAAAAATTGATTTCGTCTAATCAATTTGGAACCTCTGCTTGTTTTTATACTTGCGTTAAAACGCGACGCTTTCTGTAACTTGCTCTATATGATCGCTAATAGGGATGATAGTATGTTCTTGAATAGAACATGCGTGTAAGTCTATTGGACGTGGTGAACACGACTTAAAGGTCCGAGTCCATCCCAGAAAAAAATGTTAATCTATAGAGAAAAATCAAACAAGCAAAATGCTAACAATTTCATCACAATCGGATGTAAAAAAAAAAATTGGCATTTTTAAGTTTCGCTTATTTTTCACAAAACATATGCAAATGAGAGAGTCGAATAAATCCCTCCCTCACTAGTTCTTTTGTTTCTATTGTTTGAAATATACAATATCTCATTTTTTCTACAGATTTGACAATAAGTCCAACTTGACTGAACCTTAAAATGTTGAAACAATGGTAATTCCACATGTTCAGTTGGGAAAACTTTCTGTTTCATAGGACAATAATAATAATAATAGCTGGATTTATATAGCGCTTTTGCCTAAAATTCAAAGCGCTTGCTATTATTACCCCGGCTTTAGCTCGAGCTACCATCACCGGCGATCAGTGCATGCAAGGAATTAATCCTACCAGGTACCCATTCACCTCACCTGGGTCGAATGCAGCACAGAGTGGATATATGTCTTGCTGAAGGAAAACACGCATGGCTACGATTCGAACCCTTGACTTTAAATATTTGCATGTATAACATACAATTCCATGAAATAATAATAATGATAGTAATAAAAATGATACTAATAATATATGCTTATATAGCACATAATATTCGACAAAATCTCTATGCGCTTTACATGTACATAAAAAGTAACAAGTATATTTACCTAGAATAACAAAAATAATAAATGAAAAAAAAAACATTGTAACGGATACATACAAAATAATTTATTCCTTGCAGAACTACTAGATCATTGCTAGAAATTAATGCATTTTTTCTTTTCTTATATTCTTTTCCTGGTGATTGTCTGGAAATATTAACGACAGATTTTGCAACTCCCTCATGATGATTTAAGTAATTATATTATCTTCAGAGATTACGTTGTATTGTTTTCAATTTCCTATCTGCAAATTTTGGATTCCATTTCTCCTTTTTTTAATACAATCAATACATGTACTTTTTTTTCATGAACGTTTTTTTATTTAATTTTGTAATGAATGTTTTCTTCTTTTAATTTCATATTTTAGCCTGGTACATTATTTGCCTCCCTTCTCTGTCCCTGTCTCTATATCACTCTTTCTGCCTGTCTCCATATCTCTAAAAAGATAGAGGTACAGAGTAACTGAATATGTGATAATATACGTTTGTGGTGACGTTGTCATGCATTACAAATTTCTATTCTCTATACATTATGTCATTCTGGTGTTCATAAAATCGAACACCTTATTTTAACAAGTTGACGGACATTTTTGAAAAAAAGATAATAATTTATATTCCCTGCTCTTTCTTTCTGCATCCATTTATCACCTCTTCATAATATCTTCATAACTTCCATGTTTTCTGAACCTTCAGATTATACATTACAAAGAAAATGTATAAGTATATTTATTGCTCTTTATGCATGTTTTACGTGGATTAAAAACATTCGCAATACATTTTCGTTTGAATTTTACTTGTACAGGCAAAACGCATCCCTGTGTATAGGTATTCATCCTGATTGTCTTATTAATCACACGTAAAGAATACAGTATTTGAATTTCACGACATAAAAGTAATGCGATGTTTCTTTTGAAAGATAAAATGACAAAATTAATCACTTATTCTCCATGGTACTGATGTGTAAGATTCAAACACTACACCGCGTTCTTACAAGTCTTAAGCGTTAGTGAAACCGCGTTCTTATCATCTTAAGCGTTAGTGAAACCGCGTTCCTATCAGTCTTAAGCGTTAGTGAAACCGCGTTCTTATCAGTCTTAAGCGTTAGTGAAACCGCGTTCCTATCAGTCTTAAGCGTTAGTGAAACCGCGTTCCTATCAGTCTTAAACGTTAGTGAAACCGCGTTCCTATCAGTCTTAAGCGTTAGTGAAACCGCGTTCTTATCAGTCTTAAGCGTTAGTGAAGCCGACATCCACCTTAGCCTTTCAAGAAATAGCAAATATTGGATTGAAATTCAGCCGGCCAAAGAGATTTAAAATAATCCGTTGAATTGGATATGTGCCTCAGACTCATACCAATAGGATTACATGTGTAATGCAGTATGGGTTGTGAGATAAGGTGATTAAACTCAAAACGAGAATATTCCAATATACTCTCGCTCTCAAAAAGGGGGAGGGATTTATCATCTTTAAAGTAAGAATGAAGTTATCTTATAAGGCTTCCTGGGAAGGCTAATAATGAACATCTTTAAAGTTTCATTATTTCAGAAAATTGAATTTCTGTGAAATAATTCAAAGAAAATATCATACAGGTAAAATACAGGTTTTGTGAAAGGCTCGATCTTACATTTTTGACATTGGTTATATTTTTACCAGTTAACATTGTTAAGGACAAGATGTGAGGTTTTCAGAATGGTATCACTAGTCTTTAAGCAATAAAGGCGGTGAATTGGGGTATATTATGCAAATGTTATATTCTACTTTATTACTCCCGTATTTAAAATATGGCATTCTAGCCTGGGGAAATTCTAGTAAGCTTCAACTTGATAAAATTTTGGTTATCCAAAAGAGAGCAATTCGTATGATTTCCAATGCCCATATTCGGGCTCATACAGGTCCTCTCTTTTTAGAAAAGGATGTTTTAAGAGTTTCTGATATTTTCTATCTGCAGTTGGGTTCTTTTATGTTTCAATTGAACAATAATGACTTGCCTCCGGCACTTAATTATATGTTCATAAAGAAACAACCAGTTGCATGACTATCCAACACGCCAAGCATTTTCATTTCATCTTCCAAAAACCAGAACAAAATTTGCCCAAAATACTATTATTTATTCAGGTCCCAAATATTGGAATTCTCTTAATCTCGATATAAAAAGATCTGTTAGCTTAACTGCATTTAAAAGAAAATTGAAAACGTCTCTTTTGAGACAATATTACCTCTCGTAGAACCCAACTGTACGCTTTAAATACACAATATATATTTATCCATTTGTACTCATTTGTGCATTACTTTTAGGACGATCGGAGAGTGGATTGGGCACCTGGTAGTCAGGGAAGCTCTTTTATCAACCTCATACCTCTTCTAAGTTTTGCTTCCTTTGATACTTTTTTTCACCTAGCAACTATCAAGTTTTTTTTCTTTTCCTCGTCTGCCAGGTGCTCCATCCCCTCACTATGTCCGTATGTGTTTGTCACTGTAAATAAATTACATGTATTCATATTTACAGCTGCAGATACCCTTACAAAGGACCCGCCTACTATTTTCTATTTCATTGGCATACGACCAATTCTGTCAAAATATTTCATGTCATCCTTAAAGCTGTGGTCACATCCCGTCGTACTTGCACGTGCGCGCAGTCTACGTGCGAAAACGTGGGCAAAAATGGGGAAATTCGTACGTCACGCACGTGGTGAGTACCGACTCGGTACGGATTTGGCAGTGCGCAGACACGACGCAGAACTTTTAGTGCAGGAGGAACTTTCGCTGCGTGCAGGCTACGTTTGAGCTATGGATTTGCCCCACGTGCGCGCACGCACGCTCTCGGTACTGCCAAAGTACGCACAACGCACCGACTCCGTGAGACTTTTTAGATATTCGCCGCGGCCACTTCCTGTACCGAAGGTGCACTTAGCAAGTGCGCGTTGCCGCACGGATAATTGCGTGGCCCGTGCTTACTCGGCACTTTCCCAATCTAATTATTCAAATGAACGTGAAGAACTCACGTGCACGTGCGGAGTAAGCATGTGATCAGCACTTACAACGCACGTTGTGCTAAAATATAAACAAGAAAACACAAAGTCATATTCTATTACCATGTTCCACATAATGACCTTATTCTTATTTATTCACACACTATATAATACATGAATTTCATGAACTATGTCCAAAATTTATTATCATGAGTGCTTGAAGAGGTCGTAGAATGTAAAAAATGAAATCGAATCGTGTATCATGAGTTCAAACAAAGACAGTGGGAAACTGTATTAGTCCGCCAAATAAAATAAAAACAAGAATGAAAAAAAATGATTTTTCATAGATTTCTATGAAATGAAATAATCCTTATTACGAGTTCCTGCGTTCACACAACGAGATCCTGCCATGGTATTCGTCCGCGCGGGGAACTGTAATAGTTCGCGAAGTAGTTCCTTAGGGGTTTTCCTTCCCTCGCGGCCCGTTGGCCGACCATCTGGTCGGGTTCGGTCATCTGTACATCATTCCTCCAGGCCCCGGGGATTACCTTGCCATCCGCATCCTCACGGTCCACATTCACGTCAGTTTGTCCGGGCCGGTGCTTTCGAAGCAAATTGTGAAGGATGATACAACCCAACAGGACGCAAATTCCGTTGTTAGGCTCCATCTGCAAGGTAGTCAAGAGACATCGCCATCGATGAGCCAATATCCCGAAACCGTACGACACGATGAGCCCGAGAGGTCCGATAGTTCATTACCCTCTCTTTGTGTATCAGGGCATGGCGACAATATGGCTTCATCAGCCACTTTCGAAGGGGAAACGCGTCGTCACCCGCTAGGAAATTAGGAAAATTCTGGTCGTCACCTGGCAGTGGATCCGGTGGTGGAAATCCAATGGTGGTTCCCTCAAGTGCTCCCGGAATTTTCCCCAAAACGTGGACTGGTTGAACACGCCTGCATCTGAAGAGGAGCCGTTGGCCCCAATATTGCACCACAAGCATGACAAGAAGGAATAGTTAGAATCCACGATTGCCATGAGCACCACAGAGCAGAACCACTTATAAGAGCGATCCACTCATCCTGGGTAGAGGGCATGGTGCGCATCTATCTCCTTATATTCCTCGTATAGGGCGGTGCAAACTTCCGATACGAACATGGATATACTATTGTGTGCCACCCGGAAGTCATATGCAAGGGACCTGCTTCCCGTTGCCAAAAAAGCGAAGAGTGATGGCGAGTTTCAGGCCAGGTTCCAAGGCGCGGCGACTCCTGAAACATTGAAAGTATCTACACCATTGATATATAGTCAATATGTGTAATCACACGTAAAGACAATTCCTCCTTTTTTCTAAAAGGAAAGGCAATCCCCCTCCCCATAATGGAGAATATAAGTTTTAATTGGCATTATAATTGCAGTTAGTTTTGCCCAAACCTTTCTAATAGTACATGGACCTTTTCTATTCAAGAAGGATTGCTTCAAAACTGTCAATATTCTTTATTACAAAATTAAGGAGTTAGAAGTAGCGAATGAAATAATTGTTTATAACACGTCAAGTAATATTTGCCGTCCAAGTTATCGATTTTTATAAAGGTGCCACGTCTTGCTCATGCCCTGCCACTTGAAGCTGCTCTTGCAGTATCAGAAGTATTTGGAGTCTCTGTGGTAGAAGAGGCGGCATTTTAAAGGACGTCAGAAGATCAATCTCTATAAATATACCCCACCACATAGGGGGGGGGGGCTTACGTTCATCGCAAGTGCATGCAGTTGCAACCTGCGCGTAAGTAAGGACGGCGTACGTGAGCAGCACGTGTAAGTACGGCCTCCGTTCCAAAATGTGTCGAACGCACGGAGATCGTACGTTGTAAGCAGGTACAACTCACTCCACACGTGCGCGACGTACATTGCACGCAATCGCTCACTGCAAGGCGTGACACGCGGGCAGCGCACGCACTACGTACTTACACCTTGCGTAGTCGTACGAGTGACGTGCGTCGATGCACTTGCTCCCTGCGTTCGCCACTTTTCCCTACGTTTTCAGAAAAACGCAGCGACCGTAGCCTCCCCCAAAAAACGTACGGCCAAAGAAACCGTACGGCGGCTTGTGACCAGGGCTTAAACGTCGCAATCGTGAACAGCAATATAATAGACGGGTCTTCTTTCCTTTTTTCTTTCTTTTATGTTTTGCTTTGTCTTCCTTGTCTTGTCTAGTAACCTGTATGTCCCTGTTCTTTGTAACGTTCTCTGTTTTCGTCCTTGTCCATTTCTGTAACTTTCTCCGAGCTCAGCTCTATTTTTTCTGTAACTATTTTTAGCTATCAATGATTACACATTAATTATTTGTTAAGGGCCTATCCACAACAAGCTTTTGCTTTACTTTAGGTCCATCCACTTTGAATCTACATTTATATTGTAATTATGCATACTATTTCGGAATGAGTTATATGTTTTTGTATTTTGAATGATTTGTGGAAAATAAATGCAATGAAAATGAAATTTTCAAGGATACATTCTTTTTGTATTGCGGGCAAAGAGTTTGAACGATCATTATTTAGAAAATATATACATTTCTAAAAATCTGGTGAATGGAAAATTTCGAACTGAAAATCATTTCATGGAAGACATGCAAGGGTTGTTAGCCTTTTATAGGCAAATATATATATATTCTCATAAATGAATCATTATGAAAGCTTTAGACAGGATTTAAAACCAGCCTCGTGTTATAAGAGCAGTAAAACTTCGTTTTTTGTGTTCTATAAAGAGCCATTAGTCTTAAGGTTTTAGATATGGAACAAAATGCTTATGTAAATCAAATGCAATACTGATAATAAATTTCATTTTTCGAAAAATGAAATTATTGGTCTTTCTTTCGACATGGGTACTAGGAAGAAATAAACCTATACTAATTGTCATTTGCGTCTCCAAGAAGAGTATGTGATATATCTGACCTACTTGAAAGTTGCACTGGAACACCAAGATTGATATCTGATATATCAATTAGTCTGCATATAGAAACCCCCAAGATATCTCAGAATGCAAAGGATGTTAATAGTAGTATGTTATATAAATTTGGATTTGGCCGTAAAACAGTAACGACATTTATTGAAAATGCTATTACAAATTTTCTGAAGGAGACATGTGTTGAATCAAATGGCTGTCAAGTCCTATAATATAGTCCATTTTATCCTGGCGAATTTGCTTTACGAACTAAAATCAGGCAGGCATTCCGAAGTTAACGTTTGAACCACTTCATATCATGTATTTGAGATTCATAATTTTATTTGTAAAAAGGTCAGTATTTTTACCTGACTTAGGAGCTATTTGTTTGGCATTTCCAGGGCTCCGTAACACAAATGTTTGCAATCAATCGCTGAATACCAACGACCAATCAAGATCGTCGTTGCACGCGCACTCGGTTTAAAATATTGTCCGGGAACCAATCGATGCGGTTCTTTCATACTTGTAATTCATCGCAAACCTTTGTGTTACGGGGCCCAGTTCTATTCATTTGAAAATATCACCTAGTTGACGTGAAAATGGGGAAACCTCGTTTCGCGTGATACTGTTACAGGAGTAGTCTTTAATACCTTCAGGGATTTAATGATATTTTAGCTTATCAGCTGATAAAATGCATTTCGTAAAAACCATTATACAATACACGTCACCGTCATCAATATTTCAACGAAAACTCTACATTGTTGATTGTTGGAATCCCAATTCACCACATTTTCTTTTACACATGTCTCCAAACATTACTTATGATGAATTGCCCGCGGTTATCCTACGTTTTATATTACCACCCTGTACATCAATGGTGAAATAGGATCCTACGTTTTGAAACCTTAGAATGTCATTCATAGTAATGTCACAACACGTAGGTTGGTTTACACGGGTCCATATTCATTCTTCTAAACTACCTCGTGATGAACACACCGAATTGTCAACACTGCCAATTATCCTATTAAAAGTAAGGACACAAAATTGAAATACGTGACGGGGTATTGACATTGTTGAGCAGTGAGTTTTTGGATCATTGATATAAACATAATAATATATCCCTAACGTTAGTAAAGCACTCTCTGAAACTCAAAAGCAGGTGGCACTATTTAGAAATGATAAACAGTGCTATTTAATTAGTCTCATTCTGTCTCACATGTTGAATTTTAACATCTTTATGCATTGTTTTTTGTTATGATTTTCAAAATTTTGCCTTTTGCACTCATTTCGTGTATTTTGATTGTTGAACATTTAAATGTTTCATTTTAGTGAGGTATTCCAGTGGATAATAGTGCGCCAACTGTTCGTAAAGAAATATTTTATTTAATATTTTATCTTTACACACAGTGTGACATGGCCACAGGCCTGAAGGCTTTCTTTGAATCTCTGGCAAGACCACCGAGGAAATTCATGGTGTTCGGAGGGGCGTGTCCTAGTGTGACGTCACCAATTGCAACGTCCGTTCATTGGTGGAATCTTGTACAGGTAAACGTTTCTATTCAGTGACTGTCATTTCAGTGACTGTCATTGAATGAGAGTAGTAGCCGTAAAAGTAGTAGTATTTGTAGTAGTAGGAGGAGGAGGAGAAGTAGTAGTAGTGGTAGTAGAAGAAGAACAAGAACAATAAAAAAGGAAAAGAATTGAACAAAAACAAGAAGAAGAAGAAGAAGGAGAATAAGAAAAAGGAGAAGAAGAAGAAGATAAGGAAAAAGAAGGAGAAGAAGGAGGAGGAGGAGAAGAAAAAGAAGAAGAAGACTGAAGAAGTATGAAGAAGTAAAAAATAGCTAAATATAAAGGACAGCGGAAAAAAGGAGAAACATATCAGTGGAAACAGAAAGAGGAGCCAATAGTTTTTTATAGAAATTGTTTTACTTTGGCATTGTTTGAGATGGACCGGTATATAGTAATATCAATTAAATACTTCCATAAAAACGACAACCAATGTACGCTTTCTTCATATACTCACTTTACATGTCTCATGTATTTCTCTCTCCCATCCAGTTATCGTATGCTGATACCACCCCGTCTCTCTCTCAGCGGGATAAATACCCACATTTCTTTAGGACCGTTCCGTCAGAGAATGATATCGGTGCTGCTAGGGTCAAACTCTTCCAGCTGTTTAACTGGACTAAGATTGCTACCCTTCATCAGGACTATCCTCGTTTTTCATATGTAAGTAGGTCTATATCATACCCTCGATTCGTGGACCCTTTGCCACGCCACCGGAACCATAAAACAGCCGACGAAGCCATTCCGCAGCACGAATGTTTAAACTGCGCTGCTCGCCCCTGCTTTACTTTTACTTTTACTGATCAAACTCAATGTACGACCTTGTATCATTAAATGGATAATAAGTTTTTTGGAAAATCGTCAACAATGTGTAAAATACCAAGGCACTTTGTCTAATTACTTACCCAATCACGCTGGCGTGCCCCAAAGGACTAAACTAGGTCCTATCCTCTTCCTGATTATGATTAATGATGCTTGTGAAAACACATCAGTCGATTGCTATAAATATGTAGACGATCTTACTTTGTTGGAATGTCATAAAGAAAATTATCCTTCTGACATACAATCTACATTATACAATCTGGATCAGTGGTCCTCCCTAAACCACATGAAGTTGAACCCTTCAAAATGTTATTCACTAGTTGTGACATTCTCCAAATATCCTCCTGCTGAGCCAAGATTTTATATTGATAACTTACCTCTACAAAAACTTCAATCTGTTAAAATTCTCGGTGTAATCGTCCAATCCAATCTAAAATGGGACCTACATATCATAGAAATCATCAAAAAATGTAACAGGAAGTTGTACATGTTTAGGCTTTTGAAGCGATATGGGCTGTCTCTATCAGATCTGAAATTGGTATACATGGGCTACATTCGTCCTGTTATGGAATATTGCACCCCAGTTTTTAATGGTGGGCTTACAAAGAAACATGTAAGAAGTTTAGAGCAAATTCAAATACGAGCTTGTAGAATCATGTTGGGCCCAAACTACACAGATTATGCCAGTGCTTGCCTATCATGTGAAATTCCTACTCTGGAATACAGAAGGGAGAAACTCAGCCTGGATTTCGCAATGTCTTTAACCAAACATCCAACATTCAGTACCTGGTTACCTCCTCCAAAAAACTTAACCATCAATCTCCGACATACTCCTAGATATCAGCAATACAAATGTAAGACAAATCGATTTCGCAATAGCCCCATACCATATTTCATAGATCTCCTGAATAAAGACATGCCCAATCAATAAACCCATTGCTCATTTGAAAGAAATACCAGCCTACTTGCAATATCAAGTTTTTTATGAATGAGGAAATCAACTCTTTTTATTGATCTTTTACAGCTTACTTATTTTGTTTTTATTATTCTTAATTTACCTTTTCCTCATTATCTTATGTACATGTATGTAAATTTTCATTGCCTAAGTATTCTTGCCTATACACATATTTCTCATGTCAGTTTTTACAAAGGTGTACTGCTTTTTAATGTTTGAAATATGTAATGAGTCTTTTAATTGTTTTTACTTTGTATACATGACCAATTCAGCCATTTGGCTGCGACTCATGTTTTTAATAAACCTTGAATTGATTGAAAGTCTTGCACAACTTTTGAGACAAAATTGTTAAAAAAACCATATGCCTGTATACAGAGGATAACTTCGTATAACACTGAACTTTAGGGGGGGTGGGGGATCTGATGTAAATTACAAAAAAGTACTGCATTTTAGTGGCGTAAATAGGCCAAAATGTTTAGGGGGCGAGGAAATGTGTATTTGGCAAAATATATAAAAAGCAAAATCGAATAATGATGACATCTTTACAGCTTGGTTAAATTTTTTAGGTAACATGACAAGTCCTATTGTTTAGTTCATTTGAAATTACGTTAAAGATTCGTTATCATGAAAGTTATCGAAATAGCTCACACTAGGTTATTAAGCCATACAAAATAGATCATCCTAAATAGAAATCGTTGTTCTGTAACACAAAAGATGGAACGTGCATTTAACCTTTTTTATGAAAAAAAATCTGTCTGACATCACCCCCCCCCCCCTCCTTCCTTACCTTGAATCACTATTAGATTCATTCGCATTATCTTGATCGTTTTCATGTCTCACCTGTCACAGGCCCAGAGTAAGCAGGTCAAGATGGCGGAAGAAAACGGTATAACGACAATAGTTGAAGCGACATTCGCTGATGATCCGCGACCAGCCTTAGATCAACTGAAGGTAAGGGTGATACATGTTAAAAATCATGGTATTAAATAAAACAATGATTGAAACCACTTTATATTTTTAAGTGAATTTGCAAGTCAAGCGAATAATAATATATTTAATTTCGTTCACAAGAATATCAAAAATATACCATTGTCTTTCATTAATATTGCATTTAAGTGTATCTCAAATCATTTGAAGCAAATTACCTAAATGTATTTTGTAAATAAAATACACTGGAACAAAAAATAATGATTGTGTATTTATTGTCATTATTTTTTTTCTTTTAGTATATATCAAATTTATACGTGTATAATTGTATATACACTACTCAAAAAAAGTTAAGGACCACTTTTTAAAACGTACATAAAGATTTTATACAAGGTGTTTTATTTCTGGAAATACCTCAGTACAACTGTCCTAAATGTCCTTAAACACGCTGTAATCAATTTCACGCATGGGTGGTTTCAGTTGTTGCACAATGTCTCTCGCATCACTGCACATCCTGAAAAGTGGGCCCCGAGGGGTATCAGCTACCGACATGAAGTGGTAAAAACGAATGTCTGAGTGTCTTTCAGGCAGTTCAGTAACGAGTGTGACCACCTCCTGCAGCAATAACGGCTTCACAGCGCTGTCTCATGGAGCTGATGAGGCGATTGATGTCTCTGACGTCCAGTGCATCCCATGCAGCCTCCAGAGCCACACCCAGCTGCTGCAGTCCAAGTGGATGGGCTTCGAGCTGCTCGAGACTCCTCCCCATCATGTCCCAGACGTGCTCTATCGGGTTTAAGTCCGGGGACCTCGCTGGCCACTCCATACGCTCAATCCCCTGGCCCTCAAGGAACTCGGTCACCACCCTAGCTCGGTGGGCACGGGCATTGTCATCCATGAAAATGATGTTTTGTCCCACATTTTCTGCAAATGGCACCACTATAGGTTCAAGGACCTCATCCCTGTACCTCACTCCTGTCATTGCTCCCCCTGGGACCACGTAGAGACGAGTACGGTTGGCGTAGGTGATGCCTCCCCACACCATGACGCTGCCTCCCCCATAACGGTCATGTTCTGCAATACAGGGGTCTGCAAATCTCTTTCCTGGTCGCCTCCAGACTCTCGAACGTCCATCATTGTGGTCAAGGGAAAATCTGCTCTCATCTGTGAACAGAACTCTACGCCATTGCTGTCTGGTCCATCTGACATGCTCCCGGGCCCAGTTGAGACGAATTCTTCTGTGAGCAGGGGTGAGTGGGACACACTGAGCTGGCCGTCTGGCATGCATATTGGCTCTGTGAAGTCGGTTACGGATTGTTTGAGTGGAAACAATCACTCCAGTTGCTGCAGCGAAGTCATTGTTGAGGCGGCGTGCACTGTGAAAGCGGTTGCGGAGGCTGAGATTCGTCAAGTAGCGATCATCTCTAGGGGTTGTCGAAACTGGTCGGCCACTGCGGGGTCTCTCGGAGTATAGCCCTGTCTCTCGGTGTCTTTGATTTGCTCTGCTAATGACACTGTGTGACACGCCCATCATTCTGGCTACTCTTCGCTGACTGAGGCCAGCTTCCAGCATCCCTAGGGCTCTGGCTACATCTGTTTCACTTAGGTGGTGTCTTGGCATTGCTGTTGTAGGCAAGTTGTTGATTGTACAGACTAAAGACGGAAAATGCTTTGGAAGACACTTGTCTTATGGCCCACTGCAATGATGCCAGAGACATCATGAAAGAACTGCATGTGTGAAATTGATGTCATTGTGTTTGATGGCATTCTGGACAGCTGTATCTTGGCATTGCTATTGTCAGCAAGTTGTTGATTGTAGAGACTAAAGACAGAAAATGCTTTGGAAGCCACTTTTGTACGGGCACATTGCAATGATGCAAGAGACATGAAAGAACTGCAGGTGTGAAATTGATTTCATTGTGTTTGATGGCATCCTGGACAGCTGTATCTTGGCATTGCTGTTGTCAGCAATTTGTTGATTGTAGAGACTAAAGACAGAAAATGCATTTGAATCCACATTTGTACCACTTCACAATGGGCCCACTTTTCAGGATATGCAATAATGCGAGAGACATCATGCAACAACTGAAACCACCCATGTGTGAAATTGTTACAGGGTGTTTGAGGAGATTCAAGACAGCCATATTCGGGTATTTCTAGAAATACAACACCCGGTTTGAAAATTGTATACACACATTAAAAAGTGGTCCTTAACTTTTTTTGAGTAGTGTATTATTTATGTTTCACATGGCATGCATGCAAAAAATATTAATTTTCAATGTAAAATGTATTGGGTAATATTTTAACCTACATGAGGGTAATTGTGTATCCAACCAATTTTGGGCAGTATTTTACCCGATACCGGAAGCAACTTGTCCAGTAAGGTTAAGTATAAGGAGCAATTACTTTAGAATGGGCAAAATTTTAATCACACTGGATAAATAAAAATGCCTTAAGTTGGTTGGACACATATTTAACCTCATGGAGCATTTTTATCTAATATTTCTTAGACATGTTAGAGTATACATCAAGACACACGAGCTCGATCATCCCAACACACACTCACACTCTATCATACATACAGACTTAATCGTGTGTTCATCCTTTCTCTCTCTCTCTCTCTTTCTAGGAGAAAGGAGCTCGTATCGTGATGGGTTTCTTTGATGAGGATATGGCACGAAGAGTATTCTGTCAGGTGAGTTCATTGTACGTCTAAATAAACTGATGGTCCTGTGTGAAAGCTTGAAACGTACGTACATTCTTCTTATTTTCCAGCAAGCCTGAAAGTATTTCAACGAGACTTAAGTGTTGTTGCTTGGAAGAAATCAAGTCCATTTAGGAAAAAAAAAATATCTCAATCCATGACCATTATGAACCTGTGACGGCCACACACACCATTGTTAGCCCAACCAGGGGCGTGTTATACCTTGGTCACATTATCTACGGCGGCCGTACGGCGAGTCGAAAACAGCCGTTGTAACATTTATTTGTCCAACTACATATAGGTGGTTTGAATTAAAATTAATAAAACGGCTGTTTTCGACTCGCCGTACGGCCGCCGTAGAGCAAATGTGACCAAGGTATTAGGAAGGATAGGAAACTCAAACACAATGCATTTGAAATCTATCAGAATACAAAGGCATTTTAATCACTAACAAAACATTCCACGTAGGATTGATATCCCATGTGGTGTGCCGATGTTAACCCTTCTGATCCGACTGGCTTCTGCAGAAGCAAAATATAAGTAATTACTACTTTTGCCTCGAGAACAGTTGGTTTGGATCAATTTCTTTTGCAAATTTCATATAAGTTATGGACAACAAAATAAAAAAAAACTGTGATATATGCATGCCAAAATAATACAAAACATTCGTTAAAAAGACATATAATTTTTTTAAACTACTTGTACAATAATGTCAGCATCTTCTGACAATTTGGGCTATTTTACAGCTCACTAATTATGAAAGATGTATAAGCATAAGTTTGAACATAATTTGTACAGTAGTTTATGCGTGTTCTTGCGTGAATCTGGAATAATTAACTTTTGATATTACTTGAATTTTTGTTCTTTCTGTTGGCTGATACTCATTATGCCATTAACGTAATTAAGAACTGGACAAGCCAATTCGAATCTGACTTTATCCTGTTGCTCCGAGAAACTGTCGCCTGAAAAAAAAGTCCTATTATTGAAATATCAGTTTGACAAACATTTTATTGTCGTCGGCTCGCCACATAGGGTTAAAGCAGGCTGGTACATTCCTATCCTTCTATCACATCCCTAGACAACAGAGCGCTAACAGTAAGTCCAGTCAGATCTTTCGGATTATCAATTCATACCTTTTATTTATATGTGTAAGTAATGCATTGTTGTATCTTCTTCTTCTTCTTCTTCTTCTGGAAACAGTACAGTCCACCGTCTGGTGTATTGTCGTACTGGTGAAGTGCAGCGTGCAAGTGTATGTACATTATTCGATAAAAAATTGCTTACAGCGTGCAAGTAAAAACAACCACCGTTATTAACGGAGCTGGGTCTGTTGTACCTCTTGTTTAAAGATGTATAGAGAGGTACAATTAACTGTGCTGTTGGGGAGGGAGTTCCAAAGTCTTATCGAATCTGGGAAGAAGCTCCTCTGGTAGACAAGTGTTCTGGCAAAGGGAACAAAGATCTTCTGAGAATGACCTCTATGCATGGATGTGGATGGAGTGAGGAAGGTAGGTGGGATGTCAATGAGTGAGTTGGTAATACAGTAGATCATCACCACCTTGGCCTGTGCCCTACGCTCTTGTAAAGTTGGCCATTTGAGCTGGTTCAGCATGGCTGCTACACTGCTTGTTCTGCGGTGGTCATTACAGACGAAGCGTGCATAGCGTCGCTGCACCATTTCAAGCTTTTTTATATTTGCTTGAGTGTGAGGGTCCCATATTATGCTGGCATACTCCATGATTGGTTGCAGGAGAGCTTTGTAGCACAGTTCCTTGACCTTTCTTGGACATGGCCGGATATTTCTCTGGAGGATGGCACGTGTGGAGTTGGCCTTTTTGGTTACAGCATTTATATGTTGATTCCAGCTGAGGTTCCTCTGCAGCTCAACTCCAAGATACTTTGCTGTATTTTTATCAGATATAGTCTGTCCATGGATGAAGTAAGGCTTGATGATAGGTTTGCGCTTATTTGTGACATGAAGTACTTGACACTTCTGTGGATTGAATTCCATCAGCCAATCATGCTCCCATCGTTGCAAGGAGTCAATGTCCTCTTGGAGACGAATGGCATCTTCCTCTGTCTTGACGTTGGCATAAACCATGCAATCATCAGCAAAGAGCCTTACTGTTGAGTTGTTGGAGAGATACTCTGGCAGGTCATTGATGAAGATGAGAAAGAGCATTGGCCCGAGGACACTGCCTTGTGGAACGCCTGATGTTACTTGGCTGGTGTTGGAGATGGATCGGTCCAATACAACGCGTTGGGTCCTATTACTCAGAAAGTCAGCTATCCAATGGTGAGTGTGATCTCGGATTCCATAAAATTGAAGCTTGTGTAACAGGCGTCCGTGCGGTACTTTGTCAAATGCTTTAGAGAAGTCAAGGAGTATCATATCCAGTTGACCCTTGTCATCAATGCTTCTAGCAAGATCTTGGACGGCAAGAATCAGCTGAGAAATACAGGATCGTTTCTTGCGAAAACCGTGTTGAGCATCAGACAATACATTGTGATCTTCAAGGTGGGTCATGACGTCACTAAGAACGATGTGCTCTAGAATCTTACAGGTCACAGATGTCAGAGAGATAGGACTGTAGTTCTCTGGTTTACTACGGTCGCCTTTCTTGAAGATGGGGACAATGTTAGCCGTCTTCCATTCAGCAGGGATGATACCTTGATCTAGGGAGGCTTGAAAGAATATGGAGAATATTGGTGTCAATTCGGTGGCAAGTCCCCTCAAAAGTCTGGCAGGAATTTCGTCAGGACCAGATGCCTTATGGATATCAAGCTCAGACAGAATCTTATGGACCCCTGGGGAGAGATGATTATATGATCCATTGATGGGTAAGCACTAGGCCCTTTGTCTCTCAGGATGGTCATATCTTCATCATGGTTGAATACCGATGAGAATTGTTGGCTTAAGATGTTGGCCTTAGAGAGACTGTCAGCAGTAGTCAGACCATCATGAGACTTTAATGGTGCTACACCTGAGGCATCATGGCGCTTGCTGTTTACAAAACTCCAGAAACGCTTTGGATTACTTGTGGTGTCTGGACTGACAATATCTGTCAAGTACTTGTTGTAAGCTTGTTTGCAGGCAATTCTGGAATGTCTCTTGACCTGCTGGTACTTCTCAAGGTCAGCTTGGTCATTGCTGGTCTTCGCTCTGTTATAGTACTTGTTTTTTTTTCTTGAGAGCCGTTTGACAGAGCGAGTTATCCAGGGCTGGTTGTATCTAGTTGATGACATCTTTGAAGGTACATGCTTATCCAGCAGCTTTGTCAGAGTTGTTTTGATGTCAAGCCACATGTCTTGTACAGAGCTAGAAGTACAGTATTGACCAGTAAAGCTGTTCTGGAATACAAGGCAATCCTTCTTCAGGTTCTCTAAGTCTGCCTGCTTCTAAAGGTAGATCTTTCTCTTCACGGGTTTGCGTCTGCTAGCTTTAATAGAGGACACCACAGACACAATATCGTGATCACCAAGCAGCGTATCATCAGGCAGCGCAGGTTGCTTGCCGTTTATAACAGGGCATCTGTTTTTTAGCGCATTGTTAGCGCTAACAACGTTTTGGTGCGATCAGTAGTGATGCATAGTAACCTATTCCTCTCTCAATATACTAAAACCTCTGTATACCACAATTGTATGTCACTAACACCTCGGTCACATTTGCTCTACGGCGGCCGTGCGGTGAGTTGAAAACAGCCGTTTTTAAATTTTATATGAGCTACATATAGGTGGTTTGTTTAAGAATGAATAAAACGGCTGTTTTCGACTCACCGTACGGCCGCCGTAGAGCAAATGTGACCGAGGTATTAGTTAGAGGGTTATTTACATACCATCTTGGATTTCTTTGGTTTATATGCAGGTTTATAAAGCCAAACTCTATGGTTCTCGTCATGTATGGATCCTTCCTGCTTATCAACAAGGCTGGTGGAAGAAAACTGATAATTCAACAGAATGTAACGCTGATCAACTTGGACGAGCTCTGAAAGGTTACATAGCAACTGATATCCTCACACTGAGTGCCAATGAAGAACAAACGATATCCGGCAGGGTACGTTTTAAAACGATTATCATTTCAGTTCTATACCCATGGACCTGGCCACGGAGAATTATATATTGTTATTGGAGGTGCTGTGACAATGCTCAGCACCCCAAGTAACAATACAATAATCCTCCGAGGCCAGGTCCCTGACTATATATACTCCTAGTTCTATCAATCTAGATGTTAGTGTAGCATGTTGAGTAGAAAGCGGAGATAACCGTTGTGTAATCAATTGTCAGTGACTTATCTACGGAGGATTAGTCTATTGTAACTGGAGGTACTGAGCATTGTTACAGCACCCCCAGTAACAATAGATAATCCTTCGCGGACAGGTCCAGGTCAATCGTGTGTTTCATTGATCTAGTTAACACAATTATTAAAGCTAATTACTTAAATAACAATAAAAAATATGCATTTCTATGCAGACACCGGCAGAGTATGAAGCCCTCTATGACGCAGCAAGGAAAGGAGATTACTCTGATTACCATGGCTACGCATACGATGGTATCTGGGTGATGGCTCTAGCTATTAATCACGTGATTAAGATGTTTGAGAAGGAGAATAATCTTGATGCCTTCTTTGATTTCAAGTATGATGATCAGAAGATGTTGGATCATTTTAGTAAAGCTATGAACGAGACAAACTTCCCTGGAGTGACGGTGAGGATTATTATTTTCTTATCTTATTATTAATATCTCATTTATAAAGCGTCTGTGACACCTCAATGAAGATTATACACCTTGCCTAAAAGGACCCGCGTAAGTGCCAGGGTGAATTTTAAACCTAAAGGGGGTTTCACACCGAGATCTGCGTAGAGTTGCGTAGAGACTACGCAACACTACGCCAAAATAATGGTTCTCATTTTTTATTCTGAATGGAAGGTATGGAATGCCTGAAAATCATATATCAATAAATCGAGTGAACTTGTTAAATAACGATGGGCTGTTAAAATGCAAAAAAAAAGAGAAAACTGTAAAAAAAAAAAAAAACGACACCATTTTAACATTCATTTAACATGAACATCGCCATTGATTTACACGAACCCTATTTATATGATAGATGCACTGCAATCAACGTAAAAACACGACATTTCCATTGGTATTTTTACAAAGATTATTATATTCTACTTTAATTTTTCTCAATTTGTCGGTATAATATTTTTGCCAGCCTGGAGAACCCCTTTAAATTTGGTGTACTCATGCTTGATCATACTGTTTCTTATCGGTTTTTGTCTTGTCATTTTACAGCCGGTTAAAAATGACTTATAACGACATAGTAATATCAGAGGACTATTATGCAATATTTCGATTTATGGTATGACAATAATGAATATATTACGTTTGTTTCGTTTATTACAGGGAGTAGTTCAATTCAGAGAGGGAGAACGGCTTGGATGTACCATGCATAAACAGTTACAAGGTTTGTACCCCCCGCCCGACCTTGTGGGCATATCGGTGATATTATTCGTTTTAATATCGTTGATACCCTTGTTCCTCATCCAGATGACAGCCCTATATGGCATCTCACCGACGATTTCTAATTTTGATAAACGGGCTAGAAATAAGTGGATGGGGTTACTTGGATACACGGAGGGAAGGGGCGGGGGTGACATTATACAGTGCGTCCCAAAAAAAACTATACACTTTTGAAATGGCTGCCAAATAAAAAATGTAGCACTTTGGGGAAAAAGACTTACATATATGGAAAGCCAATAAAGTCAACTTTCAAATGACACCAAAAAGTTGGAAAACTATTCAGGCTTGAGCGAGCACTGCCCACTGAAACAAAGGGTATGAAAATTAGGGTGGGCTGGAATTAGCCTTCCAATTTATGTCAGTTTTTGAGAGGCAGCAAATCCTCTCGATCTTGCAAAGTTAAGGGCGTTGTGATAAATTAATGATCAACCGTGACCAGTTTTGGTTGCATAAGCAAATTTTTCAAATCATTAAATTGAACTTTAATGCATGAGTGAACACTTATTACACTTTTTGGGCAGTATTTCAACTTTATCATGTGGATTTCAGCAATGTGTTCATGGGAGTCGGGAGAATAGGGGGTGAGATAGGACTTAAGTGGGAGAAGTAGGTTGATGGAATAAGGCTCAACAGAACATTCAGCCCCTGCCCCCTCCCTCTTTCCCGCCCTCCCCTACTCTTGAGAGACTAATGGCTATTGCCATGTACGCGTGAAGTCCAGAGCAGAATGTTGATTTAATGATTAATTCTGAATTGGGGCATCAACTTTTTCCTATCAATCATTTAATCAACAATTTATCAGTAAATCAACTCATTCAATGTGCAATGTGATCAATCAAACATTCATTTTTTTTCAATAAATTATTTCATTAATCATCATAATCATTAAATTTCTTGGTAATCATTCAATAACAAAACTGACCATCAGCCACCGGTCACTTGGCAGTTATAAGTTTTGAATACGCTACAATCCATGCAGGAAGTGAGACAGAGAGAGAGAGGGGGGGAGGGCTGGGAAATGGTGGTGGAGAGGGGAGGGTACATATGACTTTTAATTTGTAATTTGTAAAGGACAAAAAGAAGAGGAATGCCCTTTTAACCAAGTCTTAGCATATCTCGCCCTCTTGCTTGTAACAGGTACCATCACATTACTCTGACTCTCACGAACACACTTCTGAGGTCCACAAGATGAATATGCTACACTAAAATTACAATTGCTGTTCACTCATGATTAAATTTCAATTTAGTAACTCATGCAATTTAGTAACTCATGAAATTTGCCTAAGAAACCAAAACTTTTCTCACTCATTAATTTAGCTTAGCAAGTTCCAAAGGACTAACCACTAAAAAAAACTGTAAGGCTAATTCCTGCCCAGCCTAGCCGAGCTTAGTCTCTCAGGAGAGAAGCGGGGGGGGGGGGTTGAGATGGAGAGAGGGGTTGCTAAATGTTCTGTTGACCTTTATCCCATCAACGTACTTCACCTACCTAAGTCATATTACCCCCTATTCTCCTGACTGTCATGAACACATTGTTGAGAGCCACATGATAAAGACAAAATGCTGCACTAAAAATTGCAATTCATGATCACTCATGCTTTAAATTTCAATTTAATAACCCATTAAATTTTCACAAACAATAAACTGATCACAACTGATCTTTAATTCACCAAATAACCCTCAACTTTGCATGTACCAAACAAAAAACCTGAAAGAAATTGGAAGGCTAATTCCGGCCCACCCTAATTTTCATACCCTTTGTTTCAGTGGGCAGTGCTCGCTCGAGCATGAATAGTTTTCCAACTTTTTGGTGTCATCTGAAAGTTGACTTTATTGGCTTTCCATATCTATAAATCTTTTCCCCCAAAGTGCTATATTTTTTATTTGGCAGCCATTTCAAAAGTGTATAGTTTTTTTTGGGACGCACTGTAGTGTATCTCATGGCCAAACTCCTTTGCTGATTCAAAGTCCTATATTTCCATGCGTTCTTACAATAGATTAAAAATTAGATCAAAATAATAGTTTTTAATCTGCTATGATATGCTGACCCCAAATGCATTAAAATTATCCATACTTTTTACCAAAAAAATATGAATTAGAAATTTAGGATGCTTCTTTCTTCGTTTTACTGTTTTACTGAAAGCTTCAGATAGTACAATAGTAAAGCAATGGCATGATTATTCTATCGAGCTCTACCATGTCTGCATGTTTAAGGAAACAATCAGTCAGTTCATACAGTGGAACACTTTCGTGCATGTTCTCTTTACTAAAATTTGTGACAGACAGTTATTTCATCCGCAGATGTGAATTAATTTGTTTCGTTTAGCTCGTTTTGCTTTTGATTTCAAACTTTATTTTTGATAGATGGAGAAATGTTAAAGGTAGCCGAGTATTACGCAATCACCGACTCTCTAAATCTGTCTACTAGATCAGGAAACAACTTCAAGTGGGAAGGTAATCTATGGATGTAATTGTATATAAACAACTCCATACATTAATTACTTTGTTAGGTTTGTTGCTGTTGTGTCCCCCCCCCAAAAAAAAAAAAAAAAAAAAAAAAAAAAATCCCTTTGTGATTTCCTTCTGTTAATTGAGTCTAAAAGAAAAGATAGACCTGTTCTAGTTACCAAAATTATTTGAATGATTTAGTCTTTTTCATGAGACGCAAACTAAATTATGATTTTTTTTTGTAATCAATGCGTATGAATTCATGATTATTCCAAAAGTAATCCATTCTCTTTTTTTTTTTTTTCGGAAATAAAGGTGATGGCCCGCCCTCTGACGTCCAGATGCAGGAGATCCTAAACCTTCGTGTATCTCGGATAGTATTTGCTGTACTCGCTACCATAGCAACGGCTGGTATCATCATGGCATTTGGTTTTCTAATATTTAACATGAAGAGCAGAAATCAGAGGTATTTTATCTATAGTTAAATGTTATTATTTCAACACGAAAAAAAATCTCTCTCCCAGGAGATCACTTACATTGATACTTCCTGCTTTTTAAATTCCATACATTTTAAAATTCCATAAATCTTAATAATAAACCATCCCATTCAGTAGATGTATGAATGAACTGTCACTCCTCCCTGGCGACGCCCCTTTATATTTTGTTGTAGGTTAGTGAGGGGCGGTTATGAAAACATTAGAAATTCCACTTTCAACGCAATTTGCGTCTTCTAAAAGCTAAGATTTTATCTTTCATGCACGACTCTACACATCACGGAATGATAGTTTTCGACACTTCTTTTAGTAAGAGTGTGTCATATCGAATGCATACTAAAGTCAAGAGTTATATTATGTAATTGATTTAAATATACACGATGACCTTTACAATTACAGGTTTTCGTAAAATAACTTTAAAACGGACATACGCTTTTCGATATGCACTCATCGGAGTAAACGCTAGAGCTAAACGATATAATTATTACAAAACCGAAACTAGACAATGGACAATGATGGACCGAAATTAGACATGCGATTTTACTCCGTTGAGTGCATGTGGTAAAGCTTCAGTATTTCCGTTTCTAAAGCTATTTTACGATTTTGCGGTACCAAACACTTATTTAATTTCAGGTTTATAAAGATGTCTAGTCCATTCTTGAATAATCTTATCATCATGGGTGGTATATTGACCTATGGAAGTATCTTTCTTCTTGGTCTTGATCATGGAATGGTCGGTGATTACTCATTCAAAGCTGTCTGCACGGTAATTATTATTACATATCTTGTAAAATTACCATTGTCTTGTGTTCTTACTACTATATTGAACAAATTGAAAAGTAGTTTCTGAAAACTTAACAATTTATTATGAATATATTCTTATTCTATTGAGCTTTAAATAAAAAAGACGTATAATGTTTATTCACAACTGAATTGATTAGCAAAATTTCTTTATCTTGATCTTGACATCCAGCAGGACTACCAGTTTAAGATTAAAAAAAGCCTCCCCAAAATGCAAATAAATGGGTAGGTACAAACAGATAAATTTAACAAATACATGTAGTAATCAAACTATTATTATTATTCTTAGTTTCAATATAAACGTGTACGAATTGCTCTTTATTTTAGTATTAATGTGTATGAATATTGTTAGCAAATATCATTTTTTATTTCAGGCCCGTGGCTGGTTTCTGTGTATCGGATTTACTTTAGCATTTGGAGCTATGTTTAGTAAAACATGG
Organism: Lytechinus pictus; assembly: GCF_037042905.1. Classification (NCBI taxonomy): domain Eukaryota; kingdom Metazoa; phylum Echinodermata; class Echinoidea; order Temnopleuroida; family Toxopneustidae; genus Lytechinus; species Lytechinus pictus. The sequence goes on from NW_026974154.1 coordinate 528,460, forward strand.
AGAGTACATAGGATCTTCACTAATATCAAAATGAAGAAAAAGGTAAGTCATTGGTGTATTGTGTGAAGTTCGGATCTTATATGTAAAACAGTCCATCATTAAGACATTTTGCTTGGCAAGGATTACGAATAACTGATCATGCTGATAGTTCATTTTTATTACCTCTTGTAATCGTTTCAGGTAATTCGAGACAATCAGTTGTATGCTATTGTAGGCGTGATGCTCGTTGTCGATCTCATTATCCTCATCACGTGGCAAGTCGTTGACCCCGTCGAACCAAGAGAAGAAAGACTCGATGAAAGGGTAGGATTATTTTGTGATTCAGTTGATAAACTTGAAGGTCTCCTACCCTCAAGTTTGTTCAGACACACCTTTTAATTAATGTCACACTGTCATAGTAGCATTAAGCTTACAAGACATTGCAACATCGTACTTTGGTAGTTGGGGTTTTCTTAACCAATTCGATCCATGTTGTTGCATTATCTTCTTCTCGACATTTGTTGATATTTCATATATTTTAAACACTGTTGCCTGTTAGAGAGCCAATAGTTAGCTCTGCATGTACGTGTCCCTCTCAAATGTTGACAGTATGAAGAAAGGGTCGTGTGATCAGCATTGAACTCATGATCACAAGTTTGTGAGTTCGAATCCGAACTCTGACATTTTCTCTCCACTTTGATAAAAAAAAATACCCTAGACTAATATCTGTCTATTACATCAGTCACTATGACTGATATTAAAAGGACTATGACTGATATTAAAAGGTTTCCTATGGTAATTTTCTATATACCATATTGGCGTTTACTAGCAAAATTGTACTGCCGAGTTCATACGGGAGTTACCACAAATAGAAACAGAATTACTTTTCCAACATTGCTATTTTGTCAATCATTTCTATATAAATAGAACCTTCTCTGGATCTCGGTGTTGATATCGGGTGGCAGGTTACACCGTTTATGATATTACTTTTCTTCTGATTACAGCAAGATCCCAATGGCCGTGACGTCATCTTGATACCAGTGATGTTAAACTGTAAGAGTAGGAAGACAATGATCTGGCTTTCAATCATCTATATCTATAAAGGAGTTCTCATGGTAACTAATATTTTAGTATTCTTGGATTGCCCTAAAAATAAGTTTGAATTCATTCAGAGTTTTGAAATATGTTAACATCTCTCTGGCATAGCTGTTCAAAAGATTGACCGTTTTCCATATATTATTATTATTTTGTATGGAATTTTTAAGGTTGTGTCGGTTGTTGTTAAAAGTCGTTAAAAAGCATTTACATACATTTTTTTTTCTTGGTCCAAGGGGTGAATTGTGCTTGATACCCCCTCCCTTTGTCAACTTTGCTGTCGAATGGGCGTTTGTGATGGGAAAACGGCACTCACGAAGTAGTGTTTACAAATTAATGCAGTTAATGGAAAATGTGTTCTAGTTCACTAAGGCATATTCAACGACAAAAAATAACATTTAAGAGTTTATGTGCTGAATTAAGTAATTTTGGCATAATGTGCCTTTTTCAAGAAATATAGTATTTATCTGTTTATATGCGTAAGAGTTCATGTGATTCATATTGAAGGAATACATTACTATATTCATTTTATTTTCTTACCATTTAAATTTCATTCAGATTTTCGGGCTTTTCTTGGCATGGGAAACTCGTCATGTGAGCATACCCGCCCTCAACGACAGCAAATACATAGGGATGAGCGTATACAACGTAGTAATCATGTGTGTATTGGGTGTATCTCTATCATTTGTAATCAATGATAATCCCAATGCTTCATATGGTCTTGTATCAACCTTCATACTCTTCTGTACGACCATCACGCTTTGTCTCGTATTCGTACCAAAGGTAAGAAATAAGAGTGCCGTCTGAATACCACCTAATTAACAACCCCTATACTTTCAGCAAGAAGAATAAATTGTATACCTCATCCATAATGGAAGAGTCAAAACCTATGTATATGACTTATATGTCGCAAGAAATTACATTTTGCACCCCGAAAAAATATATATCATTTGCTTTAGGTAATATGCCATTATTATAGCCAGCAATTGTGGGACAAAAAACACATGTTATGATTAGACCGTCATAAATATATTGTTTTAAGTTCCCTTTTCCCCACAGTAGAGTGTTTTATTCGATAAAGCTTCAGTTTACATTTGCTTTCACAGTCATCAGACACTCTAAAATATTGGGTAAAAGTGCTCCATGAGGGTAATTATGTGTCCAACTAACATTGGACAATTCTTTTGGGCATTTTTATTTATCCATTGTTGTGAAAATTTTGCCCATTGCTGCTTTTTTTTTTTTTTTGCCTTACTGAACAATATGCTTCCCGCATTAGGTAAAATCCTGCCCCTTATTGGTTGGACACAAAATTACCCCCTCATGGTGGAAGAAATTTCACCCAATATTTTGTGATAGTATGCAAAATACAAAAAGTGTTTAACAGTATCATTAGAATAACTGATACAGTCTTGCCATGATATAAAATATTTACACTACCAAAAAAAAGGGAAAACAGACCAAAACATAAATACAATTTATGTAGAGGACCAGAGATAAAGATGCAAAATCGCATGTAGCATTAGCAAACCGATTAAAATATTTCCGACATTAGTTGAAAAGATTAATGAAATTTGACCAACTTTTTGCAAAAAATACCTGCTTCAAATTATTACATGAAATGCTCTCTCGTACAAAGAAATAATTATATTTAAAAATAATTCATATTTTTAGAAACAATCCTTAGCAACTGATAACGATTAAAATGCAGCTAAAAATGTAATTTTACAATAAGAGTTTGTAATTTTCGCACATTAAGTTGTTTGGAAAGAGGCCCATAGGCACTCCCTTTCCGATTATTAAGTGAAGTTCGGAAGAATCCTAATGCTAACATTAAGATGCAGGTTGCCGTAAATTTAATGACATTTGAAATTCACTTCAGGTTGTCGAACTCCGAATAAACCCGAATGCCAACGAGAGGATCCGAGTTGTAGGAGCTTTGGATAAAACCCGAACCTGTTCTACTAATGCTGGCACTATGGATTCAGATTGCAGGTTACGAGGCCTTGCTATCGAGAAGAATGAACTCGCTAAGAAACTCTCAGATGTAAGTAAACCTTTGTCATATTTTCCATACCTTTTTCATGGATATGAAAAATACATAGAGCACGTTCAATAGTTGATATAAGTTTTAAAGATCCTCAAGAAATTTAAGGTAATTTCTGCAATATTTGGTTCGCGTCCCAGATAATCACTCTTACAAGCCTTGCTATACCTTATCGGGCTGTAACTTGTGAGGTGTGAATTTACCTCCTGATAACACTTCTTGGCAGAACTATCCACTACTCTGCAATAAAGTTACACTCTAAACAACGAAATGCTAATATAGGTCGTAAGGAGCAGTGACTGCAATTCGGAGTGCTGATTTGTCTAGTTCAAATTCGAACGAGAAAAATCAGCACTCCGAAGTGCAATCACGATACACGCTCTTTAAGAGCTAAATTAGCTCTTTGTTTTTAGACTGAGCTCCCTTTTAATATGTTTTAATTTTGAAAGCAATGAGGTCGGCCATTTTCTCTTTTCCATCGTAGATAACCCCTAATTGAGACAATCGCAATAACTTTATATTCAAAATACTTTCAACTTACAGCAAACCAAGATAGTTCAAGATCTGGAGACACAGTATACAAAGATCGCCCCAGAGGACGCACCATTGCTGTTTAGTGAGGAATGGTCGTCAGGCATTGATAACTCTACATTGTCAGCAAGATCAAGAGGTATTTTGCTTTAAAATAGTCAAGATTGATTTGCTAGCAATCAATTGATGATTGATTAATTAATTTATTATTTGAATGATTGACTGATACATTCATTTAATGGTTTAATAGATTATTTGATCAATGTATTTCTGTATTGATTGATAGTTCGGCGATCGATTAATGGGTTGACTGAGCAATTAATTAATTGTACGATAGTTCGATATATCTATTGGTTGATTAATTGACTAATTTGAATGAATGGCTCATTGATTTCCTGATTGATGGACCGATTGATAGTTCTATCAATCAATCAATCAATGAATTGATTGATTCTTTGATCGATGGATAGATTGACGGGTGAATTGGAATGATTAAGTAATAACCTGAAGAGATCCGTTCAGTGACAAGTTGTTTTCGTATGCAGATGTGTCGGCATTGTCAGCTGTGGATATAATATAAAGTATCCTGTACGGTGCTTTTTAATTTATTTATTTATTGATTTATTGATTTATTTATTGATTGATTGATTTATTTATTAGAACGTACTAATTCAGGTCCAAAAGATCAGCATAAAACTTTTTTTCATCAATGACATGATGAAAACCAAGAACAGCAAAAATCATCATATCATACATGAAAATAATGTAAAAATCTGAGTCAAAGATAACATTGCTTGGTAACATAAATAAATATATTTTACTTCAATGATAATATGACTGAAAAGTATATGTATTACATTGATTAGTTTGTTGATTGAAGGATTTTGTTTGACTATTGAAATACATGTAAGATATTTCACCCTTTTTTTAATATCTGTACAGCTGAAAGTAATAGAACAGCGACATCTCCAGTCAGTGTGACGTTTAATGTTCATTCGTCAAAAATCAACCACACAAAAGAGTAGGTCATATTTTCTTCTCTTTTTTTTTTTTTGGGGGGGGGGGTGTTCCGGGGTTTGGATTGGGTTAATTATATTTCCATGTATTGAGTATTTTATGATAAAATATTTACTAAATTTCAATAGATGCTATTCAGATATTTTGGAAAATGTGATCTTTTTCATACTTGTTCCGATAGAAGTGGGAAATTATATTTAGCTGGTCAAATCTTTCCTTCTACATGTTATTAAATCGTCTATCCAGACAAAAAATAAGTTAGGCTTAGAAAGGATGAAATGGACCAAAATTAATCGCGTTTAGTCTGCTCTAGAATTTAATTATTATATTTAATTGTTCAATTATAAACACTAAATACGTATTCCAAACAAAATATTATGTTTATAGTTGTGTTTATAGTTGTGTAGCTGATATGTTTGTTATTCACTTTGGAAAATATAATTGTATTATTAGTGATTATATCCCTGTATTTCGTTTACCTTATATCTTTTGTCCAAAATTTATTATATTTGTTTTTATGTTATAATTTCTTTCTCGTTTGCGAATTATGTTTCAATGTTGTTCTCTTTAAATCCAATTTATTACTTTATTGATTTATTCTGAGAATTGAATGTAAATGTAGATTATTTGCCTGTTTTATAAACTAAGCAATCTTCGGTGAACAGACACAAAAAAATAAACGTTCGGTGACTAAACTTGCCCCTCCTACCTTGCCAGGAATACGTGTTGTTTCTTATTGTTCTAACTCTGTGACTGCCTAATTACTTAACCCATTTGCTATGCAGGGGCGGCGGAACGGGGGGGGGGGTGCATGCGCGGGGCACTTGCCCCCCCCCAAAAAAAAAAAAAAAAAAAAAAATAATAATAATAATAATAATAATAATAATAAAATTAGAGATAAAGATAAAAATAAATAAATAGAAAAAAAATAAAAATAAAATAATCCCCGTAAAAAGGCCCTTTTTCAAAATGAAATGTGCCCTTCTACAAAATAAAATACCCTTTTCAAAGTAAAACATAATACGTTTTAGGTTAAAACAAAATCACATATTGTTTGGCTCGCGTTTTGCCCTCGCAACATTGTTTTGTATTTTATTTCATTTTGTATATAATTTGTATAATGAAAATATTTGTTATATGTATATGAAGTTATGAAAATAAAAAGTAAAACATTGAAAGAGAGAAAAAAAGCTTAGAATGTCCAGTTTTCAGGTTGAAATGTCACAAATTTTCAGCTCGCGCGCCGCACTCGCATTATTTGATTGGTGAAATATGTATCCTATTCATGAGTCACTAAATGTAGTTTACAGATTCCTTTTCTGGTCATCATATCCAGAATTTCGGCTTGCATTTTGCGCTCGTGTTAATTCCTTAGCAAGATACACATATGTTTCATGATAACAAAACCTGCTCGGAACGTTTAATTTTTATGTCTTTTTTTTCATGTCTTATTGCATGAAATGTCCTAAGATTGGGAGCTCACGATTCGCGCTCGTAACATCTTGTGAGGATGCACTTTAACAGAATTTGGCGCTATAATTGACCAAAAGGCGAGTTTTACAAGTTTAGAGTTGAAAATACGCTCTCTTGCACAAACAAATAAAACGTAAATATTTATCTTATCAATAAAAAATAACTTCAAAAATGCTAAGGTTTGCTCAACTCAATTAATACAAAACACACAAATACTTCACGCAGATGATAATCTCATGGTGAAAATATCTGCTTGCACCAAAATGCCCATTTTGACATATATATATATTTTTTTTGCTTTGTCCCCCCCTAACGAAAATACGTTCCGCCGCCTTTGGTCTGCTATTACATTGGTCTCATTGCGTTTTGGTTAAAGATTTACTAAGAGTCAGGTCGAATATAATACGTATTTTCACCAATTCATAGTTTAATTGCCAAGCTGTCGCCCCCCCACCCTCTTACTTATTTAGTTTACTTGCCAATTTGTTCATGACTGGTTTTTCATGTATAAAAATAAGCCTATATTTCTAGAAATCATTTTTGAAATTGAGTATAAATTATCATAAAAACTATGCTAGCTTTAATTTCACCGAACAAACAAAAAGCCGCATAAGCGATAAGCAAAATAAAGTGAGTGCGAAGCGCGAGCTGAATATTGCAATTATTCAATGTATTAGACCTAAAATTGAACATTCTAAAAAAAAGTTTCCTAAATGAAAATTATTTTAAGACTTCAGATTATATGAGACAAAAATGACAGTTGGCAAATAGACTTAAGACCAAGTGAAAATGTTCCGCTTTTATTTCCATTGCTTTTGTGCTGCTGATATTGAACTCTTGTGATATAAGAAAGTTTGAGCGAACAAAACTACTCAGTCAAGAGAAGCATGACAATAAATCAATATCTTGGATTTTCCTGCGTAATTATGATAAAGAAAAACAAAATGTCATGTAATACATGTAAAATAGTGATCCCTATCGATAAAAGCTAGCAAATGTTTTATCTTGATTTTTTTTTCTTCAATAATTCAATCTGCCCTTTTCCCCAATACTGAAGGAGGTATTTTTCGACTGTTACCCAACACTTCCATGGCAATGATGATGAATTTGTCAGAACGATTGATTGCTTTAGTCATTGTATTGTTTCCTTACATATCTGGACGATTATAATTAAACTGGCAACATTCATTAAAAAAAAACATTGAAAACTAAAGAAAGAGAAGGAAAGGAAGAAAAAAAAGAAGACAGAAATGTTGGTTTGCACTTTTCTTCTTAATTATGTTGACTCCTGAATTCTGTTTGTGCAGGGATCATCAAGTTCCAGTAGACAATTATTAGAGTGCATTGTATGCAAAGCTGACTTCCGTAAAATGCTTACCAATTGTGTTTTCATATTTTCATGTTTGTAACGTGTCTACTAAGGAGCACAGATACGAGATTACGTCAAAAATACCTGTCTTACGCTAATCATATACTGTCTTTATCACCTCTACCTTCATCGGTTTATTCTGGTTTTATAGTCTTGCTCTCAAATATTTGCTAGTTTTTATTGATAACGGACATTGTGTTATCGTGTCATTTGTGAGTTGATTGTATTGTCTGTTTGTTTGTTAAAACCCCTGTCTTCCCTTAATTACTGTAAATCATTGCAGAGCAGTGGTAACACCAGCTGTGACGTCATCACTAAGCCCCGCCCCTCCCTTGATCCCTCGCTGGTCTGAAGAGATTAATGATGATGAGGAAGATCACGAATCTGATTCTATGGATCTGTATGCTAACTTTGGGGGCGTCTACATCGGCCCACCGGATAAACAAGAAGACCCACTTACTGATCCACTGACCTCTGACATCACTTCCGCTGGAAACACAAATTCATTGGATACAATGTGCACTGATGGAATTGCGGAGATTCATCGTCCATTTGATGACGTCATGGGATATAACGATTCCATGGATATCGGTTTGATCGATACTCATATTCCTAAACATTCAGCTGATGTTTTCGATAAATTATCACCTGTTCAAAGTGTGAACGAAAAATTCTCTTCGTCTGGTAGTGTGAACGATACGTTTGGTATGAACGCTCTTCTTTCGTCAAATAGTGGTATGAACGATACTTTTAATGGTTTGAATAAAAAGACATCGTCAAATTGCAGTGTTTCTAATGGTGGGAATGCACCTTCTGTTCAAAACTATCAATATTCTCATTTATTAGATTAAACATGTGCTCCTTTTTCGTAATCGGTTTGTGAAACATCACTTCTTGCGCCATATTCATATTACCGCGTGTTATTGGTATTATTTGGATGAAATTTACAAACATACATCTGTGCACTGAACAATTCATATGATAATCATTTTTCGAGAAAATGACCATCATAACCATCCAAACTATCAATCTATGGGATCCGGTCTGATTGAAGAGTTGCGGTCATTAAGAGATGAATTAATGGTCAGCAAGGGATAGTCAAGAAATTGTCAACAAATATGACATAGTTTGGAAAAGTTATTCGGCAAGAACATTGTAGATCATGGCATGCCCGGAATATATACATGCATAAAAAAATACTTTGTGAAATATTAGCTTCCCGACAATACATGTAATAATACAGGTAAGTTATGCAAAGTAGGAATAAAATCCGATATTTGTTGTCAAAACTCGCAATGTTTTTCTTATGATGTCAAGATTTACAAGTGAGCAGAATTACTAGACATACTAGAACTACTGAAATTTACGAGAACATTTTCCTCATAGAGTTCAGTGCTATTTTAATGTATTACGAAGCGATTTCAAATAAAGCTTCCGGCATGTCCGGGGCGATGCAATATTGATTATCCGCATAAACCAAAAAAAAAACATCCTAAACGAGGATTTTTAAAAAATGCGTGAACCTATTTCCTAATAGACAAAGAAGCCAACTAAAATTTCACTGCTTTTGAAGTTAATCATGGATTTCATCGTTCATGATTTGGATTATCATCTACAAATATTGTGCTCTTTCATCATATTTTCCTTTGTTTACCTTAATTTGATAACCCTTTAGAACTTTTCGTGTTTTGCTTCATGCTATGCGAATAAACTCAAACTCGAAAGTAATTATTAGTTTTCAAGAAGTGTATCGCAATACACAAAGTTATGTTGCACATTGCTAGACGTATATTTACGTATGTTTTTCCGACCCAATCAAATTTTTCAATATTTTAAAGTAATTTCCCGATCAAATTGGGGGTATTCCCAGAGAGTATAAAGTATGAATACTGATTAAATGTTAAACGGGGACTCCATGCTGAACATAGTTATATCTAAATTACAATAGCAAAACTCATTGAACAAAACGCTTCGTTATAAATCAATGAAATTATTACATTTTGAACTTTAGCAATGGTTTGAAAAAAAGGGGGAGTCTGAACACCGTAATGAATACGCAATAAGTTGGCTGATGATATTATGTCCCCAGTTTTCTTTTTCTTATGTTATTACATGAAATTATAATTTTATCATTTTTCTACATGTCTGCATGGTGAGTGTCCATAATGATTTGCATCATTGATTATCTTACACGTTTAATAGGTCAATCATTTCTTTTTATTTTTGGAATACAAAATCGGAGTAAATATAATTTCAGATAATAAATACACATAAATAAGTGGGGATGTGATATCAGCATGCTCACTACATTTTCATAAAGACAGGCATATCGATGTTTCACCGAAATAATATCACGCCTAAAAATGCCATAGCCCTGTGATTCAATGTCCTATTTTGATGAAATTATCGGTGTTCTGTTTGTCAGGTTTTAGTTTTATTTTGAGCCTGGAGTACTCATGCAACTTTTGAAGAAATACCCCCAACTATTATTTTGCTATTCAAACAACCATTTTATATAAATATTGTGTGTCTGATCGTTATTTAGTCTTATCGTTATTCGTCAAGTCACTAAGATCGATTTGTTATTTGGGACTGATTTTGCCATTATTAAATGATGAAAACTAGCTTAGCAAAATAAGTTTTCCAATGGGTGTCCGCGATTAAAATCCGGTTAGTTTAAGATGACGTTTTTACTCATTTCAAATGATGCCGGTCGTGGAACAATCACAAACCAGATACCGTTGAACCAAAATACATTTTGGGGGAGAACCAGAAATGCTTACAAGATGGGGTACACAAGCTCATGATTTTACAAGCAAAAGAGACCTATTTTTCCCCAAAGGTGGAGGGACACTTTTCCATTGTTGGAAGGTACAATAACATAATTTATACCTGTTGGGATGTAGTTTTCGTGAATGCAATTATAAACATCTGAATCTAAAATGTTATATTCAATGTATTCAGCGTAAACAAAATGCATGTGTGCTGAAACATATATTATAACAGACTAAGAATTATTTGACCTACATTGTTGTGGTGTACATGTACTGTATATAATAAGGTAATAAATATATTATTCAGACTGTCATGATGTTAAGATTATATATATTGTCTATATCTTATTGATGATAATAAACTGTCTTTAAAGCTACAAAATATTTTAATGTTTTCATTATTTGTTCCTTTTATATTTCACTTGGTCTGTTTGACGGCTTACCAGCGCACGTGTCTTTGATCATAATATCACAAATACGTGTTTACATCTTTCAGAGTACACTAGTAATGCCATTTTATGGAATTCCACCTATATATTTCCTTTTTGGTTTCCAGAATCCACAAGGTCTACACTATACTTACAAATATGTTATAAGTATATCTAACCAGCAGTTCTCATTTGATTTAGTCTAGCGTGATTTTCATCTACCATCCGTGCTCTCTACCGAACGTGAGTGCTTGTTGCAGCCAGTAATGGGGATTTTTTTTCTCTCAAACACTTCATAGACACTTAAAGGAACGCTTATAATTTGGCTGTAAAAATGTTACACGCTAATAAAACGTGTGGATGTTAAAAGAATCACCGGCTAAATATTCGTGTTAACTTCGCGGCTTCTCCGAGACATTTGTAAAACGTTAGCGATCTGAGTTTGCAACCATAACGTACACGCAGGTATAGTGCATACAATTTGTGAAATGTGATTTATGGATATGTTTTTACATTTTCCTCCGCACAAAAAGTTTCGTAACGCACCCCCCCCCCCTTAAAAAAATGCATCGTACCAGCAGAGAACAATTAAAACACTATTGATTCAGGGAAATCATGATGCTTACAGAATTTGAAGACGCCTATATTTTTAATCATTACTTATCAAATGATTATGGTAGGTCTCGTTGGCAGATATGAGACTCCTCTAAAGTCTGGACACGTGTCATTCAATCAAACCTTTATCGTGCATGTTTTGCAGCCTATCTTCTTTATTCACAATGCCTTTTATCTCAAACTGAATCACGGAAAATATCACGCATAGCTAATCTTTGGACGTGGCATCTCTGACATGTGCTATCAGGCAGAAGCAAACAATACATATCAATTTTAATGTAGTTTAAAGTTCTTTCAGCAACGGAAAAACATGCCAAAGCAAGTGATACAAAAATTGTCAATATTTAATGTAGATTAAAGTTCTTTCAACAAAGATCGGCTAAAGGAATAAAAATAATCATATAGTATATTTGATGTAACTTAAATTTCGTTCAGCCAAGAGATGAATTGCAAAATGGAAGGAGCAACAACTAAATATTCAAATAAATGAATCGTTTATTCATTCCGACTGACATTTCATCGAATTTCATCTAAAATATGCAAACTAATAATACGATAATCAAACAAATAAATGTGAATGCAAAATTTCATTTATGTACATGGAAGTCGTAGAAAAACAGAAAGCAGATGCTTGTGTAGGGCTACGCCTATAAAACGTATAACTATTAACAATTAATATAGAAAAGGGCTAAGAGAAGGAAAGGGAATGGAAGAGAGGGGTAGAGACGCGAGCACGTAAAAAAGGAACGGGCATGTTTTACTTTGCATGATACAAAATGTATTAACATGATTAAATAGTTTTACAGTAGGCAACTATGATACATAAAGTAGCAACTTCAAATATATAGTTATTGTATTATTATACATCTTTTATAACATCATGTTAAGCAGGGCCCGCTGACAGAACAGCTTTCAGATCTGAAGTGGCTTCTTTGGGTATAACATGACGTTATCATTGTTTATTTTTATTATCATGTAATGTTGTATTTGATTTTGATTTATTTATTTACCAACAGCATTCCCATGTTTACAGATCACGAAACAAATTGCATAATAGTTCCACTTACATGTAAGAAGCATACAATGATAAAAGGGACTAGAAAATAGCACAAGTGCTAGTCGAGTCATCCCCACAATACTAAAATGCATACATGTATTCAAGAAGAAAAAAACATTGTAAAGGGTTTTCGGTAACATACATCTTTTTAACGGACAAGTCCCCAACAAAAACTTGATTCGAATAAAAACTCACTCACTATTTCTTTTGTACTTTATTATGTGAAATATGAAATTTTCAAATTTTATCCCTGTTGTAATTGAAACAACGATCAATTCCTCCCTAAACATGTGCAATTAGCATTGTTTAATGCCAAAATGGTTCAATCAAGTTGGTCCTTATTGTCAAATCTGTAAAAATGAAATAGTGTATAATTCAGACAATAAAAAGCAAAAGAAATAGTGAGTGAGGGAACACCATGGACTGTCTCATTTGCATGTCACTGAGTTGTGCATATCAATGTTTTGTTATAAATATGCGAAACTTTAAAATGTCATAACTTTCTTATTTTACATCCGATTTTGACTAATTTTTCAGCACAACGCTTGCTTGATTTTTCTCTATTTAAATCACAATTTTTCTGGGATGGACTTGACCTTTAAGTTTCATCGATTCGGTAATTAAATACTGTAAAGTACATGTAGCGGTATGAATTTATGATAACAATTTTTTTTGGATAATTCCTAAACCCCTTTTTTCAGTTTGAATTCAACAGGTACTTTATTCCAGAAGAACCCGAAAAAGACATCAAAACTTGACCCTGTTCTTAGTCTTGGAAAAACTACTAAACTGTATTTATATAGAAATGTCATTATAGAAATAATCGTTGCACTGTAGGCTTGGTACCGAAATTCTACTAAGGGGGTTTGGTAAAGATCTGTTAATTTAGAAGAAAGAGCTTGAGGAAAAGGCCAAACACGCTTTAAGTGAATGGAGTTTTTAAACCTTAAAGGAGAATGAAACTCTTGGAGCAAGTTAGCTTTTGTGAAAGCAGAAAAATCAAAGAATAAGATCAACAAAAGTAAAATAGGACTAGCAATAAAAGAGTTATGAGCATTTGAATGTCAAGATCACTAATGCTATGGAGATCCTCCAATTGGCAATGCGACCAGGATATATGATGTCACAGATGAACAACTCTCCCCTTTTGGACACTGAAAATATACCCCAAACATTTCTTTTTGCTCATTCTAATCATATGACAAAAGATTCATCAATGATATAATGTTGTGAAACCTCTGTACTTGTCCTTTCATAAAGAGAACACCTCACCTTGTGATAGACTCTATAAAAGTGAGAATATAAGTGAAAAAGGTACTAAAGTAATGAGGGAGTTGTACGTGTGTGACATCACAGATCTTGGTCGCATTGCCAATGGGAGGATCTACATGGCATTAGTGATCTCAATATTCAAATGCTCATAACTTTCTTATTATTCATTCAATCTTCCTCAAACTGTCAACAATATGTTTCTTTGATTTTTCTCTTTGATATGGATTCAGCTGGTTTCAAGGGTTTCATTCTCCTTTAATTGTACATAAGTACCGCATTGTTCATTATCCTCTAGAAAACAGAATCATGATGGGAAAACCGTATTTACATTTATCATTAAAATAATGAGTATGTACCGTAGAATGCATAATTTACTCTTATGAATATGTTTCGAGGAATAAGACATATATTCTGTACATAATTACCATCAAGTTCATTTTCATCTTTAAGAAAATCATGATGGAAAAACAAGAACAAATTTACACGTATCATTAACATAAGGTACAGGCCACTGTTAAGCAATTTCATTCAATTATTGCTTGAATCGTCTGGAACACGTGATGGTAAATCACGTGGAGGCTCTGACTGCAAAGAATGTTGTTGGAACTGATGTGGCAATGATTGTAAAGGGGTATGGTGTGGATACTGCTGCTGGACATTGTGATGTTCTGTGTAGGGATGTCCATATGGGTGTGATACTCCAAAATAGGATTGCTCTCTTTGTTGCTCGTACGTGGGCTGACCTTGTCTTCTTGTTTGTGGAGGTAGCTGCTGTGAATTTTGTCGGGGCGACAATGTGAAACATTTGCCCGAGGGTGCTGAAAGATCTGCTGTTGACTTTGCTGTTGGTAGATGTTAACTGACGACGGAAATGATGAATGAGCGGGTCTGGCATACAAAGGGTAACTACCGTCTGATCGGACTGGTGCCCCTGATCGTGTCCATTGGGTTTGTGAATACAAATGTGCCATTTCTTGATGTGGCTGGGTGGGCTGTGATGAGTGCATTATCGTATCATTTCCCCATTGCCTATTGTTACCATGTTCGGTGAATAGTTGCGAGTTGATTTGTCCTGCTGATGATTGTAAGTAGGATGCAGTAATTGATTCTCCGAGTGTTGGTGATAATTGAGTGGTATGTTGATACTGGTTGATAGTGAAGTGTGATGTACCCTGCAATGCTGTTGCGCCGTATATTGAATGTCCTTGTGATGAAATTGGCTGATAAGCGTAAGTTGAGTTTTGTGATGACATGAATGGGTATTGTGGTCTTTCATCTGTATGAAATTGTAGATTTGGATCAGTAGCATGTACACCATACGCAGTAGACATTATACATTGTCTTGCGATTTGCTGAGAGGCCTCGTTCGGTGGCGCACTCTGTATGATATACCTACCCTGTGTAATGTCTCCTTGATTTTGACTAGCCGATGATTGTCGCTGAATAAACGGTTGAACGAATCTGCTTTGGTGTGCAAATTGCCCTGTATCTACTGGAAAATTAGTGTAACAAGGAACCTGTTGGTATGCGTGCGCTGGCGTGCGCTGGCATTTGCGACTGGAGGAAAGCACATTGTACTTGCACTGACCCCGATGATGGGAACCAATTACTAGGTTGGTTTCCTGACTGCGTGGCCGTCCACTGTGGATCAGCCAGAGAGTTCGGATCTCCGGTTGTGGATTGCACTGATAGCTGAAGAGAGTGCTGCTCACCTGTTCTGAATCCATGAGCTTGATGATAATAATGCAACACTGATGGTCCCGTCTGATTCGTGTATGATTGCAAATGGAATAAACCCTGGTCCTTTGCGTTGGTCATGTGAGAAGGACAAGCCTGGTATGATACATCAGTATGGGTTGGTTCTATGGCAAAATGAGTAACTGGCACTAGAGGTGATTGATAATTCAGCAAGGGGGACATTTACTCTGGAGGAACTGGGGGTATTCCGTACCAAGTAGCTTCTTCGAACTGGGATGGGGATATTTCACCAACTCTTGTTGAGGGCAATGTTGGAGGAGCTACCTTCTCGTAGTATGGCAACTGCCTGTGTTCCTCTGGCAATGCTTTCCAATTAGAATTGTTAGTGAAGAAAGGGTTCTGGAGTGGAGACAAAACAATAAAACATCACAATAAATGACAGTAATTCTGGATACGCACAATAATGCAAATATACAGAGTGAGTCAGAAAAAATGTCCCACTTCGGTAAAGTTAAATTGTTTAAAATATGAATATTTAATCATTAGTTTCATGATATGTCTTGATAGAGGTATCCTCCAAGTGCATTCAGGTACCATTTTCATTTGATCCCGTGCACGCATGACTGAACTTCGGACAATCTTTAGAAGACTGTCGGATCTCACTTGCGCCAAGTTACTGGGTGATGAATAAAACAGTGCTTTAGACAAAGACAGTCAGACAGACAGACTGGCATGCTCACAAACACACACACGTACGCACACACAAACACACACACACATGCACACGCACCCCCAGACCCACTCAAACATGCACACACAAGCCGTTGGGCTGACTCCTTGCTGTTCTGCGACGACCTGAATGCCCTGCGTTGAGGTTGGTACTCGTTCCTGTTCGGTGATATTTCTGAACATTCCGGAGAACAGTCTTTCTGCTGGGACACCGAACATCTGGGTAACGGCGGCGAAACCCTTGCAAAACAACTGCTACACTCTGAGTCTTTGCATACTCGGTGACTCGGTGACCATAAATGACCTATGTTGTGGTGTGAATTGAGGACGAACCATGATTCGTGTACTTTTGCTACTGTAAAAAGAGGCTCAAGTGACTGCTGCCAAATCAGGCAAGCCCTTTTATAGGCAAGTGCAACAAAAGCACAGACATCCATTGTAAATTTTCATTGTTAACCAACAAAAGACATAACCAGCATATTGGATTTATGTGCACTTGATGATGATGATGAAGATCAAGATGAAGATGAAGATGATGACAATGAGGATGATGATGATGATATGATGGTGGTAGTGAATGTGTTTTAAGGGGAAAGATTGTCGGGAATTGCCACTTAAACATTCAGCGATCTTGCTAAAAATCAATGCTTAATCAGAAAAGAGAAAATTATGAACCAGTTATTACCATGTGTGTTGTGTGTGTTTGTGTGTGTGTGTTTCAGTCTGTCGGACTGTCTTTGTTCAAAAGAGTGTTTTATTCCCCACCCTGTAACTTGGCGCAAGTGAGATCTGACAGTCTTCTAAAGATTGTCCGCTGTTCAGTCATGCGTGCAGGGGATCAAATGAAAAAGGTACCTGAATGTACTGGGAGGATACCTCTATCAAGACATATCATGAAACTAATGATTAAATATTCATATTTTAAACAATTTAACTTAACAAAAGTGGGACATTTTTTCTGACTCACTCTGTATAGAAAATAACAGAAGAACCAGCACTCAACTGTAGTTCATTCTTCCCATAGTATCATTAACAATATCAATTCAGTTTAATATACAAATCATGAGAGTTTATTGCTCTTCCTGGTATATCCTGGTATATCCAACATGCTAAACGTGTCATGGAGGAGGAGATGGAATAGCTCAACCGGCATCATGTAGTAGGGTGAAATAGGTTATATTCTTTGATAGATTATATTTCTTAAATGACACATTCACTCGAACTATAAAAAAAGTTGTCTTGAATGAAAAGCGCAAAATCCAACAAGCTCAACACTGTAAAATAAGAAAGAAATGACATTTTAAATGTTCGGATTAGTCTCACAAAACAGTTATGCGCTCATCCTGTCCGGGTTGATATGGAAATGAGGGAACAGATGATATCATCCACTCACTGCATTTCACTTTTCCGTACAATAATATAAATAAAACATGTTAATTTTCTCCTCATTCCCATACGAAAAAACAATTATCTCTCTCGGAGCATATGGAATTACCATGATGTTAACGTTTTGTGGCTCAGTCAATTTTATTGGTCATTGTCGTCAGATGTGTAGAACTGAAATATTTAAGCAATAAAAACAAAATGTTGTTTGTTCTTCCTTTACACTTTTACAGGGTTCCTTAATTGAAAACCTCACCACCGTATAATGTCACAAAATGTAAACGTTATTCCATAATTTTTTTAAAAAGAAAATAAACTTTCAAGGTGTAAAATGGGGGGGGGGGGGGAACACAATAGATTCATGTAAAAAAAATTCACCCAGAAAGTAAAAAAATTGTTTTACATATACTTTTTCCATATCATAATACGATTTTCTTTCTGACAAATTTGATGAAAAAAATTGGCAGACGGTGTTGGCATTTGGCTGAAAAGAATGCATTTTCCAATGGTTATTCAAATTCAGTTGAGGGCACCATTATCATTTCCATAAAATCTGAATAATTTATTATGTTTTAAAATTTATATGTGTAAATTATTACGAGAGAACCAAAGGTAGAGATTTTAACCATATATCACAGACAAAAAATATACATTATCCCTGATAGCAGAAACTGGTAAAAAAGGCGGATCTTGCACCCGTGAATAACGTCATTATGACGTCGTATATTTACGTCATTATGACGTCTCCAAGATTGACTTCGACGTCTTAATTACGTCTTTGCAACGTTTTTATAACGTTTTCCTGACCAGTATCAAGGGCCAGATTGACGTCGTGTATTGACGTGATAATAGTCTTCGAGAGTCGATTACAACGTCTGAATGACGTCCGTGCAACGTATTCTTGACCGCTTTTAGACGTCATATTGATGTAATTATGACGTCTTTAAAAGTCAACTACGACGTCTTAATGACAACTTTGCAACATATTGCTGACTAGTAATAGACGTCATATTGACGTCCCATATTGAAATGAATAAGACGTCGTTTGGAGTCAACTATGATATTTTAACGTATTCTGACGTGATGACATAAACATTTACATTAAATACATGTAATGTACACACACCACTTCAAATACCTTGTCATTGAGGATTATATATTGTTGGTGAATACTGAGGTGGTCTGACAACGTCCAGTGTTCCCAGTACCAATATAATGATCCTCCATGCCAGGGCCTTGCATAACTTGACCCCCCCCCCCCCCCCCCAGAAAAAGAATATACACAAAAATGGAAAACGAAATCAAATACATGTACGCATTTCAATTAGGAAATCATGACAAATATTGTATTAATAAATAAAGTTGCATAACATGATATTACCAGCAAAAAAAAAAAGAAAAGAAAAAGTTTAAAAACTCTAAATAGATAAAAAACACTTTTCTATGAAAATGCAGTATTAGGGTCAAAGGAGTGAAATAATTACAATGTTTGTTATACCAACACATAAATACACATTAATACATACATGTAAAAGAGGCATTATGAATAATAATGATCTCCAAGAATTTAGCTTTTTTGTTGAAATTGTAATTAAATAAACATTCAACTTTAGACAACTATGTAATGTAGGTAAAAATATACTGTATGTACAAAAAAATACCTGAGTTGCAATGATTTCAGGATTTATGGAAGCTTGCATTTGGGTGAAAGAATCATACATGCACATTTTTAAATATATATACTATTTTTCAATAGAAATTAAATTAAGATGGAAATGGAGGGACCCACTAAAAAGCAATGCTTGTACAATGTGGGCCCCTCAAGAAATAGGTAACACAACAAATAACAAAATAACAAAGTATAAATACAGATAATCAAATGAGAAAAGAATGAATAAATGAGAGGGAAATACTCACAAAATAAATACAAAGTAATAAAAAATATACAGTTTGGTGAAGGACAAAACAACCCGTCCTAAAAATATCTACCCTTCCCACCCCCCCCCCCCCCACAAAAACTTGAGAAGAAAAAAAAGGGGAAAAGGGGGAGAATGCCCTGAGAAGATGGATGGGTGCTGCTGTACGTAGATAGAACACATGCCGTCGTGGACTCAAGCAAACTGGATTCAATGATGTGTATAAGAGGAGAAAAAATATATAAAATAACCTGGAAAGAATATAATGCACGAAAAATGTGATTGATGCCGTTAAACAAATAACCGGTAGGAAGGCGGATAAGCGGACTGGAGAGGAGAAAATCGAGGAGAGGATAGACACAATAATGAGCACATCTGAGAAGGACTTGTGTCAGATTTTTTTAATAAAAAAAGGATAATAATTTTATGTTTTAATTTTAGTTTAAAGTAATAATGATGATGACTTGACATAATAATGATGATGACTTGACAGAAATGATGAATTAAAATTAATTTGGGAGTATATTATAAGGTTTTAATAGAGATAATTTGAATTTAGTCTTAAAAGAGTTCAAAGATTTTGCATTTGTTATATCATTATGAAGTGAGTTCCATAACTTCGGTCCATCGTATATAAATGTGTTCTGAGCCCGCAAAGTTCTTAAAAGTGGTAAATGAAATTCACCCAATCGCCTTGTTGGATAGTTGTGAATGGATTGATTTTTTGGAAACATTGAATTGAATACATTTGGGAGGTTGTTGTTGTTATAGTTATACATAAACTGACCGAGATTAAACAAATATAAGTCCTTAATTTTCAATATTCTATGTTAAAAAAATAATGGGTCAGTATGAGACAAATATGCCGTGTGACATATAATACGTAGAGACTTCTTTTGTAATAGGAGTAATTTGTCTAAGAGTGTTTGTTGTGTGTTACCCCACGCTAAAATTCCATAATTTAAATAAGGCAATATAAGAGATGAATATAATGTAAGCAGGGACGATAATGGTAAACAAAATTTAAGCTTGTTAATTATACCAATGTTGCGTGAAATAGTTTTACATATGTTATATATGTGAAATTTCCATGAGAGCTTATTATCGACTGTTATTCCAAGAAACTTAATATGGGATACATTTTCCAAGGGAGTTCCATCCAAAATAATATCAACAGGAAGTGTATTTATGGAGTTGCTAAACAACATGTATTTTGTTTTTTGAAGATTTAGTGACAATTTATTTGCTCTTATCCATTCGGTAACATTTTCTAGTTCAGAGTTGATTATATTAGCAAGGTGAAGAGGATTTTTATGTGAAAAAAATAAGTTAGAGTCGTCCGCAAAGAGAATGAAAGAAAGAACGTCTGATGATCTACAAAAATCATTGATATAAACTATAAACAAAATCGGGCCTAAAATACTACCCTGGGGAACTCCACAATTATTTTTTTTCATTTGAGAATTGCAACCGTTTAAAAAGACATATTGCTTCCTATTCAAGAGGTAGCTCCTGAACCACTCCAAGGCCTTCCCACGCACTCCATAATGATGTAATTTGTTAAGTAAAATATCATGATTAATGGTGTCGAAGGCCTTGGAGAAGTCCAGGAACAAACCAATTAAATGAGAAGATTTATCGATTGAATGTGCCGCTTTTTCAATGAAACTCAATAAAGCATGTGTGGTGCTATGCTTTTCCCTAAATCCAAATTGGGAATTTGAAAGAATATTATTTGATTTGAAAAAATTTACAGTTCTTTTATAAATAATCTTTTCAAGTATTTTCGACAATGTAGATAACAAAGAAATAGGGCGATAATTATTAACATCTAATTTATCACCCTTTTTAAACAAGGGAATGACTTTTGCAATTTTCATGCTCTCGGGGACAATGCCGTTAAGAAGTGACAGATTGAAAATATGAGTTAGGGGATCCGCAATTGACGATATTACCCCCTTAAGAAGAAAATTATTGATGTCATCATGTCCTGTACTTTTTTTAGAACTAAAATCA
The DNA here is from genome assembly GCF_037042905.1 of Lytechinus pictus. Classification (NCBI taxonomy): domain Eukaryota; kingdom Metazoa; phylum Echinodermata; class Echinoidea; order Temnopleuroida; family Toxopneustidae; genus Lytechinus; species Lytechinus pictus. The sequence goes on from NW_026974154.1 coordinate 549,859, forward strand.
GAGACAATATTAATTATCTCCTGATTATAAGTTGGAGCGAGAAACATTGAACTAGAATTTGGTGGGCCTAAAAATTCAGAAAAGTGTTTTGTTGCGGGAGGAATATTACTTGCAAGATTTTCCCCAATTGAAGAAAAGTGATTATTCAGGATACTACAAATTTGGTGGGAATCTTCAAAAATAACATCGCCAGATCTAATTTTTGTAATATTAGATTTGTTATTTGATATATTCATTGCTTGTTTTAAAACTTTCCAAGTATTTTGCATATCACGCTTGTAAAGTTGTAACTGGTTAGTAAAATATCTTTTCTTTTCTAAACGTATAATTTTTGTCAATGTATTTTTGTAAGAAGTATATTTAAGTTTGGATTGCTCAGAGCGTTTCATTTTATGTTTATAATACAAATTATTCTTCCTATTTATCGAACGCAAGAGCGATTTGGAAATCCATGGGAGCTTCGGTGATTTTTTGTAGTTAGATGTCTTATCTCTAAGTTTTGGAATATGAGTGTCAAAGTGTAAATTAAAAATGTTCATAAAATTTTCAAAGGACAAGTTTACGTCATTATTATCAAAGACACAAGACCAATCAACATCGTCTAAACTAGCACCCAGACGAGCTATATTTTCGTGTGTTATTCTTCGTTTTAATAGACGGCTATATATGTTATTGTATCTGTCTTTTAAAGAGAAATTAGTCGAGACAGGGAAGTGATCAGTGATATCAGAGAGTAATATGAAGGAATGAGAATTTTCTCATGAAAAGTTTGTGATTGTATAACATTATCAATTAGGGGTAAAAGACAGTAGTTGCAGCAAATAATCATTTCTTGAGAAAGTCTTTTGAAATTAAGGTTAATTGTAAAAATATTGTACATGATCTAGATCTGGTACAATAATGTATACCTAAAATCAATAATTATGATGATCACTAACACAGAAAACATATGTGAGACAGGACAGTGTATTATAATAGATTTGAAAAATACCCGACATTTGATAGATTTACATGCTTATTTTGCTCATTTCTCAGCAATTACGCATTTTCTTCCCGAGCTATTTGGCACGTATCTGTTACATACAAACACTTTGCTAGTAATTCTATTGGATTCTGTTCGAACTCATTTTATGATTGTTACTACAACTGGGAATTTATCTTTAAGGGGGTACTTGTATATGATCCGGGATCAACATAATTATATCTATTATGAATAAAGTAATTTTTACCATGCAAAATAGTGAAAATTTTATCAAAATCAGAAAAAAAATAATTACCAAAAATTGATAACAAAAATATTGGTCATTAACACATGCAAGTAGATAAGTTTATGATATTATGCCATCATTTTTATTGTTCTGTTACCAGATGAAATAATAATTATTTCATGTGTGTAATAAGTATGTCTTCCAATCCCATGTAGCGAAAGAACTTCCAGCAATAATTAATACAGTTGAGTCACATCAATACAGTTTACAATCCAATTTAAATACACAATTTTATATACAAAATAATAAGTTGGGGATACATGTACGTGTACGTCTGTATGACATCACATCATCAGCCTGTTACTTGCATACGCTTAGAGGTCTTTTACTAAAATAATGCAGAGCTGAGAATGTCATACATTTCTCTATTATCCCTTGTCCTATTTTTATGAATTTTTCAGTTTTGTTAAAAAGTAATCAAAGGCCATATCCATGGTTACCCTTATGCTTGACCTCAATGCCTGTTCGCTTTTACACAACACATTATTGTGTGAGATACAAAGAGCTTTGAGATGCCATCCTAGTCAGCAAATGAGAAAAAAAATTCAAATTACCAGGCAGTGACAGTGCTGTTCCAAGTTCAGAGCAAAGATGATCAGGAATGTGGTAGGTCTTCTCAAATTATATTGATCCAAGGTTGTTGACAATTGGATGAGAGGATGGAGCTAATTCCATGGCCTTGGAGCAGTAGTGGAGAAAGTTGCATCACCAGTAGCTAATTTGTAGGTGCATGGTAGACTAAGGATCACAAAAATAAAAAAGCAAGTGCGCCTAGAATGAAAATGACGCACAAGGCATTCCTTTTAATACATGTAATCTGGACCCCTGTCATTGACTTTGAAAATCAGTAGACGGACACTGGTGTTTATGTATTTCCTTTCCTAACCTCTTGTCGAGGCCCTGGCGGCTGCTTCCCGAGCGAAGCGAGGGATTTCCTTATTTGCGAAGCGAATTAGGCCTGGCGCGAGCCAGGGCCTCTTGACATCTGAGCTGAATTACATATTTATGAGGAACGTCTTCCTAATGAATATACATGAGTCATATTACTGGTCACCTAGTAAACCAATGAAATGTCAAAGCTGTTTCGTCAGCGGGGTTCGGAATATTATAGTAGTCCACTATTCTGCAGGGGATTCATTTAATTGCGGGACACTAAAGGGGATATAACCAGTAAAATGCTACAAGTAGTAGTACTACTACTGCTACTACTAGTACTGGCCGTAACAGACCCATCACCGCCCCGAAACTTCCCGGCAGATACTGGTCAGCCGCTGGTCAGACGCGAGTCAAGGGGAGGCTCCACTCCAGCATTACATCACTGCACAGCGGAGATCGATAATCGACGCACAGTGGAATCGCATGAAATATTACATTTTTTCCATATCCTGTGAATAGATTTACAAAAACATCTCGTCCTTTCAGTGCAAATTTCATTTCATCGACTTGCAAATCCTTAAATCGGTCAATATTTAGCATTTTAGAGGCATATTCAATGCTCTTTGATATTTCGTCGTCACTCTTCACCAAGAATCCACGGGTCGCCATTTAAGATGAGCTCATGAATATTCAATATGACGTCATAGCGGCCCGCGCTCTCATTTGATGATTTTCAACGACCAAGAACATTGGTAAAAACAATAAAAAAACAAAAGAAAGTCGGTGAAATTCGGGTCAGATGTCAAGAGGCCCTGTCTCGCGGCGCTCTGCTTCGCTGTCTCCCTTGCTTAGCCATGTTCGCTCGGAAAGCAGCCGACAGGGCCTCGACAAGAGGCTAATCCTTTCCTTGACTTGCAGCCAGCGAAGTGGGCGTATAGCAAATGGCACAATGGATGCAGCATTCTGTACTATCTGCAGTCGGCCAGATCGCCCTAATTTAAGCATGAAGAGCATTACAATAGTCCAGTTTAGATTGCGCTAAACCACGGACAGCTGTGTGGCAAGTAGGGGTATAAAAAGCACTTCCCATTGGCCTTTATTCTTCCAATCTGTTCGATGTTATACTGGTTGGGAGCAGGTTCCAATAGCGCTATAAAAGGTGTTACGAAACCAGATGACTGGGTGCAGATTCAGGACACATTCCATTTCAAATTACAGCATCTGCAAAAATAACAGAAGAAGAGAAACATAAAAACCTTTCCTACATTAACTATTTAATATTCATTAGAAACTAAATGGTTCCAATATCAATTTGCAAACTTTTTAAAAATTTATTAAAAAACAATGTGGGGTGTGTTACATATTTTATACTTCAAATATTAACATGTAAAGTCAAGTCGGTGGAGGAGGGCGGGGGGGGGGGGGCTTGATGCCCTCAAGATCTGCACCTCCAAACCATCTCTGTATAGGAAAGGACATTTTAGAGTAAATTTTTTTGAAAAAAAAAACATATTTCTTTTTTTTAATTAATCATGATTTTAATTCATGCTTTTTTGTGTGTTTTAAATGGTTATGGAATAATTCCATAAGTTTGAATAAGAAATTACAAGTTGCCAATTTCACAAGACCAAGATCAATTCTGATGTAATCATAAATGCACATGTTAGGTGTGGATGTTTCACTTATGCCTATCTATTATGTTTGAATTGACAACAGCATGAACCTTGTAGGAGCATTAGGTTACACTTCGTAATTCCGAAGGTTCGTGATTCCGAAGGTTCTTTATTCCGAAGGTTCGTAATTCCAAAACACGTAAATTGCCTATACCTCGATGTTCGTTAATCCGAAAACGTAAAAGGGTTCGTTAATCCGAACATTTGTGGCGTTATTCTGAAGGTTCGTTATTCCGAAGGTTCGATAATCCGAAAACGAAATAAGGTTCGATGTTCCGAAGGTTCGTTAATCCGAAAACGAAAATAAGGTTCGTTGTTCCGAAGGTTCGTTAATCCGAAAACGAAATAAGGTTAGTTGTTCCGAAGGTTCGCTAGTCTAAAAAACGAAATAAGGTTCGTTAATCATTTCGTTTTCAGACTAACGAACCTTCGGAATTACAAACCTCATTTCGTTTTCGGATGAACGAACCTTCGGAATTACGAACCTTCAGAAATACGAACCTTCGGAATAACGAACCTTTGGAATATCCGAACCTTCGGAATAACGAAGCTTCGGAATTACGAATGTATGCGGGAGCATTAGACAAGCTTTGTATCAGAGTGGTTAAAAAAAAAATTAACTGCATCTCATGTTCATGCACATGTAAATAATCAAAATAACACAATAATAATAAAAATCCCTTCCAAAAAGGATAAATTTGTACTCACCATTATATCTGCATGAATATTGTTCTTTTAGTCCACCTATAATGATACAGCTGAGAGATGAGAGTCTGGATGATGGTATCAAGATGGAGATGGTGATTCTACAAGGGCTGCAAAAAAGAAAAGAAAAAAAAAATTTTAATGTTAACCACAATCATGCCAATAAATTGCAAAATCTACAAGTACATGTCACAGCCATGGCACATGCACAGTAGGTAAGACGTAAAATATATGGTGTAGTAAGCCTAAGCCCTAAGGGTCCTACAAGTAAATCTTTGCATGTGCTACTCATTAATGTGCATGCAATTTCAATGTTCAATTTCTACATTGAACTGTGACAGCAGTGTCAGTGTGAGGAACCTATTATGCAAAGAGTATCCAGCAACTGTTTGCAGTTTACTTTATGTCACTTCAATTTTAGTCTTTTTAACAATAATATGAATCTTTTAAAGTGCATAGCTTTCGGAAAAGGCAGGAGGAACCCTTTTAAATATGGCTGGCAAAATGAGGAATTTGGAAAACTCTGTAGGATTTTTCAGGTAAGTTATGGTATAATTTTCAGATCTGATAATTCTAGATCTAATCATCATCTTGATTTTTAACTTCCACAAATTAGTAAGACAATCTGTTTAAAAACTTTGAATATTACAATAGTAATAGGCCCTAAATGTGGTTAAGTGAGGCCTTATATTTGTATTCTTTTTAATTTTACTATCGGTATTAATATATTATTATTCTTACACTTAATCTTTTTTTTTTTTTGCTGGATTTTCTGCATTTATTGGAATATATACAAAACAAATTTACAATGCTTGAGACATAATCATAATATAGCATAAAGTACATAACCAAGTGACAATCCTATATGTAATGACTGGAGAAAGACATAAATACAATATATAAAAAAATGTATATAATAAGTAAAATGCAGAGGCAAACTATAAAAGCAAATATATGCTTGAAGCATAGCAGCCAAAAAGGGAAGGGCTACATGGAAACCTAAGAAATTAATTGTCTGTAAGGAAAACAAAAATTGTCACGAATCATCAAATAACGGGAAAAAAAGTAAAAATTGACAAATGAAGTGTGTGCTAGTGGGTGCAAGTGCAGGTGAGAGATTTATAAATATCTGGATAAAAGTTATTTTTTTAATGAAGCTTTAAAAGAAAAGACAGATGCAGTGAGTTTAATATGATTGGGTATGTTGTTCCATATATCTGGGCCGTAGTGTCTAATTGTTTTCTGTGCTAAAATTATTTTCGGGTTTGTCAAATGAAAGTCTGATGAGTGACGTGTACGATATGAATGAATGTCCCTATTGTAAGTAAAAATGTTTTTAAAGGATGTCGGTATAGCATTGGTTGAGAATTTGTACATAAAAATGGCAGAATGTAAAGTATGGATATCGTTTATTTTCAACGTTTTGAGTTTCCGAAAAATGGGATCAGAGTGAGCTAAATATTGCGAATGGGAGCAAATACGGAATGCCTTTTTTTTTTGAAGGCGCAGAATTGAATCTATTTTTGTTTTATTGCTATTACCCCACAATATATTGCAATATGAAATATGTAATAAAATAAAATAATTGTACAACATAAATAGTGATCTTTGGGAAAGACAATATTTGAGTTTATATAATATACCAATACCTCTGGCAACTAGTGTGCTAACATTATGAATGTGGCTGTTCCAAGTTAAATTAGAATCGATTATTACCCCTAAAAATTTTGTCTCTTGTTTTTCAATGAGACTGATGTTATAAATTGAATGGAACCACGAAATGTATGTTTAGAATTAAGGTGTTTAAAGTATATGAAATTTGTTTTGTTAATGTTTAAGGAGAGTTTGTTTGATTTAAACCACATAGACAATTTATCTAATTCGTGATTAAGTATTGTTTCAAGCATGTCTAAGTTTTTGTGAGAATAAAATACATTAATGTCATCTGCAAAGAGAACATAGGTAAGCAAAGGTGATGCATTAATTATATCATTCATATAAATTGAAAATAACAAAGGGCCTAGGATGGAGCCCTGTGGTACCCCACACTTAACGGTACAAACTTGGGATGATTTATAATGAAAGTTAACATACTGACGTCTGTTGGATAAATAATCATTAAACCATGATAAAACAATACCTCTGATTCCGTAAGTCTTTAATTTACACAAAAGAATATGGTGATCCATAGTATCGAATGCCTTCGATAGATCCATAAAGACCCCCAACGGTGTGTTCATTTTTAGAAAGTGAATTTATCATTTTATCATGTAATTGTAAGATTGCATAGTCAGTTGAATGATTTTTCCTAAAGCCATATTGATTTGAGATTAACAATTTATTTGTGTCCAGAAAAGAGTACAATCGTTTGTAAACAATTTTTTCAAGTATTTTGGATATACCTGGTAATAATGAAATGGGACGGTAGTTAGAGATTTGGCAAGGGTCTTCTTTTTTGTAAATAGGAATTATTTTTGCAATTTTTAGTTGATCCGGAAAAATTCCATTTGAGAGAGATAAATTGAAAATATATGAAAGCGGAGAAGCTAAAAAAATGAATTATTTCTTTAAGTAAACATACACTGATACCGTCATGGCCACTGGATTTAGTAGATTTAAAAGACCGAACAATTTATATGATTTCATGAGTATTGGTAGGGTTAAAAAATAAAGAATGTTCGGCATGATTACCTAAATATGTAAAAAATTATTGGCATTAGTTGCAATTTTAGATGCAAGGTTAGGACCAACATGGGTAAAAAAAGAATTAAATGCATTAGCAATTTCTGAAGGGTCTTGCGTTTTATGCCCGTTTAAAAGGAACTCAACATTGTTAAAATCACGCGTATTTTTATTTAACATTTCATTTACTGTATGCCACAATGTTTTGTTATTATCCTTATTGTTTTCAATTTTATTAGAAAAGTACGATCTTCGAGCCAAGCGAATTATTGAGGTTAATTTATTATGGTATTTCTTGTATTTTCTTTTATGTTCTTGAGTTGGTGATTTAAGCGATATCTTATATAATTGATTATCTCAACCCAGACAAAATACACGAGAGGCGAGTAAATGCAGTTTCTGTGGAGTTTAATAAAAAAAAATTGTTTCCGAAGAGCATCTTCCAAATGATGTATACCGAAATGTAAAATGATATGTTGTCAAATAAAGCCAAAATAAATTATTCAACAATCAAAACATAATAAATATAAACGTAAAAGCCTCCTGAGATGTGTCATATGCGAAAAAATTAAACCAATCTCCTCAATTGTCAATTAAACCAGTCCATCCACATCCATGACAAAGGCACCAGTTTGTCATGTTGGCCAATATGTGGGAAACGTAAAATTCCATCTGCAAAGCTACGAAGCAAAGATTCCCGTTTGCAACACGAGCTTATGCAGGAAAACTTTTATAACAGAAACTAGTGCTCAGAAGCCCCACCAACGGCCCTGAACTAGAATGTGAACGAGGCGACGTTAATGTTCGCTCCAAAATGGAATTCGCTGGTGGCCTCATCCAAAACGGGTGACGAACCAAGCCCCGTTCACATTATAACCTGAGGAGTGGAATATCAATATACGAAATTGGTCTAAATAAATGAAAAGTATTATCTCAGGAAGCCCAAAATAAGTTAAGAATCATAATGGGTAGGAAAAGGCCGAGCTTCAGCAAGGGCGAAAACACCCCCCTGAACACCTGATGATAAATGAATTAAACTAACCGGTAAACCAACGTAAAATACAAAAGGTATCCAAGAGTAGGTGAACAGGTTGGATGGAATTACCTTGCGGCCCACTTTGGGTGTGCGACCAGGCTTAAGGCCCGAAGCTCGAATTCAGGTTAGAACGAATGACATGAAAAAAAACAAAACATCTTGACATTGAAAAATTAGTGGTGGTGAAAAGGGGATGGAGGAGGGAAAAATACAGGAAGTATGTTGCACAAAACAGGTGAATTGATACTCTTCAATCGACTCCACGAAGAAGAATGCTAACTTATTAGAATTTGGATTTCGCCCCCTCCCGAAATTACCACGCCAGCTATAGCGACGTAGCATTTTTTAGCCACGCCTCCTTGCGATGTCCGAAAATACAAAAATTCGCAACGCATCATTTTTTAGGCCACACCTCCTCGTGAAGTCCGAACAAATACCATATTTGGCATCGCAACATATCTCTTAATGTTCGCTCCGAAATGGAATTCGCTGGTGGCCTCATCCAAATCGGGTGACGAACCAAGCCCCGTTCACATTATTACCTGAGGAGTGGAATATCAATATACGAAATTGGTCTAAATAAATGAAAATTATTATCTCAGGAAGCCCAAAATAAGTTAAGAATTATAATGTGTTGTGGCAAAAAATGGAATGCCGCCAAACGGGATGACTCATCGTCAGCCCGCCGCCACAACACAATATGATGTGCAATAGCTCAAACCATGTTGTATTTACAAAGTCCACGCCGCGAAGAAGCGGGGATAGGTGGGGGGGGTGCATTAAGCTAGAAGAGCCCCCCACATACGTATACCCACTACTATTGGGAAAAGCTCTAGAAAGGCGATGGAATAATTCTTCTCCAGTATTTTAGCTGGCCATCTCCCTTGAGCCCACTTATCCCGGAAGGATATACCAAAGCCAATGCTACCCGCAGGGTCAGTAAAGAACTGAAAATGAGCATTAGTTACCCATGTTGAGTGTGAAAACATAACCGTGCCATTGAAATCGGACAGAAACGTAAGCCAGGCCTGCATGTCCTCTTTCGCGCCGCGCGAAAGCCGTATCCGATGGTTGGGGGTGCGAACCCCATTAGTAAGATCGATAAGTCTCCTTAGGAAAGCTCTTCCGGGAGCCACGGCTTTACACACAAAATTGAGGCTGCCAATTAGCGAATGCAACTGCCGCAACGAGAGTTTATCTTTCTTAACAAAATCAATGAGCATTGCCTGTAATACGTCTACTTTCTCCTTGGGTACCCGGACTCTCTGCTCAGCCGCGTCGATTTCAAGCCCTAAAAATGTGATAATGGGAACGGGCCCCTCCGTCTTCTCCTCCGCTATCGGCACGCCGAACACCTCGCACATTGCCTTAAAATGATACATCAAGGAACGACATTCCTGTCGTGTTACGCCAACGAAAAAGAAATCATCCAAATAATGCAGAATTTGCTCTGAATTCGCAATTTCGCGGCAACATGACTCAAGAAAAGTGCTAAAACGCTCAAAATGGGCACATGAAATTGAGCAGCCCATTGACAGGCATTTATCAAAGTAATACGCGCCATCGATGCAAAACCCCCGAAGGTCAAAATCGGAGAGATTTACTGGTAGTAAACGAAAAGCGGATTTGATATCGGTTTCTCCCATGGGAGCATTAACTCCCAAGTGAGCAACGAGATCAACCGCCTTGTCAAATGAAGTGTAATTCACGGAACATAAATCGGAATTAATGTGATCATTATTCTTTGATATTGACGTTGACGTTGACATCACCTACTCGGAGACTGCGATCAAAATATATACTTCAATGTCAGTACGAAGTGAAATTGTATATATATATCAACAGCTTGGGACTTATAGGAACATTAATGCTTCTATCTGATAAGATTATCATGGTTCCGATGATGGAATAAGGACGTAAAATGCATAGTGAAACTTCCAGAAATTGCTACATGACCAAGGAATAGAGACAGCGGATTCACGCACACACCCCAATGGGCCAAGGACGGCTTGAAATCCCACGGTAAATGGGCTCACTTTCTTTCTTGGGGCACTTAATTGTGTATTGTTAAATTCACAGCCGAGTGAGTATTACATTGATTATACGTACGTTGACTATAATGTACTACATGTACTTCGACTATAATACTACACGTACTGTATACTATGATTGGTATATTGCATTGAGCCACATACTATTGACCTTGTACGGATCCAACTTTCATTCTTTGAACTTTGAAGATGGCTGGTAAAACCTCAAATGTGGGTATCAGACAGATCCGTAACTCCCAACAGGCGTCTGAACCATCACAAAATAGTATTCTAGTGGGAGAAATTACCAAACAACAGGAGTTTGTCGAGTTAGTGAAGAAAGCGGTAAAGGATGCAGTGCGAGAAGAATTTAAGATAATACGCCAGGATCTGTCTACGCTTACGAAACAGATTGAACTAAATGAATCCAAAATTCTATCCTTAGAAACAGATAGTGAAAGTAAAAACAGTCAAATAATCGAACTAAAGAGTAAGATAACGCAACAAAGTGAGAAAATTGCTACGCTACAAAATGCAAGGAACGAGGCCGAGCAATATTCGAGACAAAACTGTATCAGGATATTTGGTGTGCCTGAATCTTCACGCGAAAATACTGATAATATTGTATTAAATGTCGTGAAGGAGAAGTTGGGAGTCACTATCGGCATGGGCGACATCGACCGAAGTCACAGAGTTGGGCCTATCCGTAACATCCAACATAGGAATGAGAATGTCCAGGGTTCGTCGTCTGCTGCTAGTGCTGTTACTGACACCTCAATGACATCTTTGAGTTCTTCAACTTCTTCTTCTACGTCAGTACCACAGGAGAGTCAACTTGGAGGTGGCAGGTGTACCAGAACGACCGGGAGAGGTTCCTGAAAGGATCATACTCAATATTGCAAAACACATCAGCCCAGAGCTTGCAGCATCCGACTTCGATGTGGTTCATCGGCTGGGTTCCAAGCGCCAAGCTGATAACAGAGCCCGTCCAATCATCGTGCGATTCACCACAAGACGTGCTCGGAACATCATGTATGATGGAAGAAGAAAGCTGAAGACCCTCAGCACAAAAGATCTTGGATACAACAGCGATGGCAAGATCTACCTCAATGAAAACTTGATCGCTTCCACTAAGGAGCTAATGAAAGATCTCAACAAGGCCCGCCGAGATGCCGGATACAAGTTCTTGTGGACCCAGAATGGCCGAATCTATGTAAGGAAGGATGAGAAGTGTCAACCCATCATCATTCATTCCAGAGAGGACTTTTCCAAACTGTAGTAGGACTATCCTTCATCCATTCCATGTTATTCGATTTTCCAGTATTCTTTTCATTTATTATGAAATTCTCGTCCCAAAATTTTTCGCATTGTTCAATATCTGTGTTATTTTCCGTGGTATATTTTGCATTCCTTCACTGCCCTTTCAATAATGTTTCAATACCAGACATTTTATGGAGGTCATTTTACTTATTTTTGTGTGCAAATATTCTTCATCGCCCGTTAATAATTGTATTAGATAATCTTTATTTTGTTAACTATTACAACTGTAGTATTTTCCGAACTCGAATTTTGGGTCATGATGGTATCAAATCTAAAAAATGCTTTATATGCTTAGCTTACAAAGATTTTGTTTTAAAATGGCAATATATTATATTTCATAATGGTGGATAATATGCGTGATTTCCCCTTTTATCATCTGAATAATGATGATTTCTTATTACTAAATCATCAAGATAAAAGCAATGTTATCTCAAATCATCATACTCCATTTGATAGATTTTCTACTGATATTCTTACAAATAATTTTGATGAACTTCAAGTTGAATTCGATATTCATGATAAAGCATACAATCTTTCCTCTTCTCCATATTATACAGAAATTCATTCAAAGACTATGCTAAATTGATTGGAGAAGATGATGTTTTTATTTTGCATTTGAATATAAGAAGCGCTAACCAAAACTTCGAGAAATAACGATTATTATTAGAAAATACACAATTTGCCAATCCCCCAATTATTGCTCTTACTGAAACTTGGTTCACGGAAACCCCGAATTCCTTATGCACCCTCCCGAATTATGATATTGTTATAAACAATAGGAAAAATAAAATTGGAGGTGGACTAGCATTATATATTCCGTCTTCATTTGATTATGCAATTAGACATGAATTTGAATATATGAATGAAATCATCGAATCCTTATTTGTAGAAGTAAAAATTCAAAAAGATAAGAAAACTCTAATAGGTGTCATCTACAGATCTCCTCAAACTTCTTGTATAGAAGATTTTTTACTTGCTACTAATGAACTTTTGCAAAACGGAGAATTGATAAATAACAATTGTATCATCACTGGTGATTTCAATATTAATCTCTTGACCAGTAATCACTCTTTAACAAATGATTTCCTTGAATTAATGTTATCTTCTACTTTTTTGCCTATTATTTCTAGACCAACCCGTATTACTGATCATTCTGCTACGCTTATAGATAATATATTCTGTAACTCTCATCCTCTTCCGAAAGCTGGCATTGTAACGACAGACATATCCGATCACTTTCTTATTTTTACCCATATCCAAACAATGCAATCACTCGCAAAAATGGAAAAGAAATATAGGATCTGTCGCAACTTTAGTGATAAAAATATCACTATCGGCATGGGCGACATCGACCGAAGTCACAGAGTTGGGCCTATCCGTAACATCCAACATAGGAATGAGAATGTCCAGGGTTCGTCGTCTGCTGCTAGTGCTGTTACTGACACCTCAATGACATCTTTGAGTTCTTCAACTTCTTCTTCTACGTCAGTACCACAGGAGAGTCAACTTGGAGGTGGCAGGTGTACCAGAACGACCGGGAGAGGTTCCTGAAAGGATCATACTCAATATTGCAAAACACATCAGCCCAGAGCTTGCAGCATCCGACTTCGATGTGGTTCATCGGCTGGGTTCCAAGCGCCAAGCTGATAACAGAGCCCGTCCAATCATCGTGCGATTCACCACAAGACGTGCTCGGAACATCATGTATGATGGAAGAAGAAAGCTGAAGACCCTCAGCACAAAAGATCTTGGATACAACAGCGATGGCAAGATCTACCTCAATGAAAACTTGATCGCTTCCACTAAGGAGCTAATGAAAGATCTCAACAAGGCCCGCCGAGATGCCGGATACAAGTTCTTGTGGACCCAGAATGGCCGAATCTATGTAAGGAAGGATGAGAAGTGTCAACCCATCATCATTCATTCCAGAGAGGACTTTTCCAAACTGTAGTAGGACTATCCTTCATCCATTCCATGTTATTCGATTTTCCAGTATTCTTTTCATTTATTATGAAATTCTCGTCCCAAAATTTTTCGCATTGTTCAATATCTGTGTTATTTTCCGTGGTATATTTTGCATTCCTTCACTGCCCTTTCAATAATGTTTCAATACCAGACATTTTATGGAGGTCATTTTACTTATTTTTGTGTGCAAATATTCTTCATCGCCCGTTAATAATTGTATTAGATAATCTTTATTTTGTTAACTATTACAACTGTAGTATTTTCCGAACTCGAATTTTGGGTCATGATGGTATCAAATCTAAAAAATGCTTTATATGCTTAGCTTACAAAGATTTTGTTTTAAAATGGCAATATATTATATTTCATAATGGTGGATAATATGCGTGATTTCCCCTTTTATCATCTGAATAATGATGATTTCTTATTACTAAATCATCAAGATAAAAGCAATGTTATCTCAAATCATCATACTCCATTTGATAGATTTTCTACTGATATTCTTACAAATAATTTTGATGAACTTCAAGTTGAATTCGATATTCATGATAAAGCATACAATCTTTCCTCTTCTCCATATTATACAGAAATTCATTCAAAGACTATGCTAAATTGATTGGAGAAGATGATGTTTTTATTTTGCATTTGAATATAAGAAGCGCTAACCAAAACTTCGAGAAATAACGATTATTATTAGAAAATACACAATTTGCCAATCCCCCAATTATTGCTCTTACTGAAACTTGGTTCACGGAAACCCCGAATTCCTTATGCACCCTCCCGAATTATGATATTGTTATAAACAATAGGAAAAATAAAATTGGAGGTGGACTAGCATTATATATTCCGTCTTCATTTGATTATGCAATTAGACATGAATTTGAATATATGAATGAAATCATCGAATCCTTATTTGTAGAAGTAAAAATTCAAAAAGATAAGAAAACTCTAATAGGTGTCATCTACAGACCTCCTCAAACTTCTTGTATAGAAGATTTTTTACTTGCTACTAATGAACTTTTGCAAAACGGAGAATTGATAAATAACAATTGTATCATCACTGGTGATTTCAATATTAATCTCTTGACCAGTAATCACTCTTTAACAAATGATTTCCTTGAATTAATGTTATCTTCTACTTTTTTGCCTATTATTTCTAGACCAACCCGTATTACTGATCATTCTGCTACGCTTATAGATAATATATTCTGTAACTCTCATCCTCTTCCGAAAGCTGGCATTGTAACGACAGACATATCCGATCATTTTCTTATTTTTACCCATATCCAAACAATGCAATCACTCGCAAAAATGGAAAAGAAATATAGGATCTGTCGCAACTTTAGTGATAAAAATATTGAACGCCTTCAACAAGATTTAAGCTCTGTTGATTGGTCTGACGTTTATAACTCGAATGCGAATGTTGATGACTCATTTGACATATTTTTGAAATCTTTCAATGACTGCTTAGATTCTTGTGTTCCTTTATAGAAATATCGAAATTACGATTATAAACGTGTTCCAAAGCTCCCATGGGTTTCAAAATTGATATTAAGGTCTATAAATCGGAAAAATAATCTGTATGTTTCT